>NC_064819.1:165274792-165575458 GCF_024166365.1 Elephas maximus indicus
TCAATTCACTTCCTCCACTATAGCACACTAGGACTTACTCATTTAAACCACAGACAATGTCCCCTCCAGTCTCCTCCTCCCCTGAGCCTGAATTGAGGGAGACTCTCTCAATGTATGCTCAGCCACCAGCTACCACAAGTCACTTAAGTAAACACAGAGGCACCTTGGTGAAAGCAATTGCATGGTCTGAATACCATCAACTGACACTTCTATTCAGTGACCCTCTCAGGTCCCAGAAATGGTCTTTTCAAATTCCAGGTCTTGAGGTATTGATTTCAATCAGCAGCTTTTCCTAAGAGCATCATTTCAAAAATAGCCCTGTCACAATTTCTACTATCTCATCTTAGTTTCATCTGGGCTTTGTATTCCTATTTGAAACCATTCAGTGAGATGACACCAGAGGGTTTTACTGAGGCATTGATTCAGCTTCATGCATAGGCAATAGAATTTACTCTCCTGTATATGAGAAAATATTAATATTTAAGTTTGGTGGAGGAAGATTTCAGGTTAAAACAGTCCAGTTATTTATTTATTTTTTTACATTCGTTATTAAAACATAAAGCCAAAATTAGACAACACAGATCAGAAAATTCTCAAGCCTACTGCTGAACTGATGACTTAACAAATCAACTCTACCCTTTTGAGACTTAACAAATAAGGGATAGATTTAAAATGTATGTATTATATATATATATATGTATGTGTGTGTGTGCATAACATATGGTTAAAGTAGGAAACAAGAAATGATGAAATATTAAAGAAACATAAATTTACTACTAATTGACCTAGCATCTATACTATATTAAGTTTTTCTGAGGTTGTAATTATAAGCCACCTAACACACTTTTTTTTTAACACACGTCTATTTGATGACAGCGATCAAAAGAAGGCTGACTTTCAGTAGTTCATTTTGAAGGCTCAGAGTCACCCATAATCTTATTTGTTAGCAAGTTATTGGATTGCCCTGATAACTCTGCTGTGACAGATAAATTCAGGTTATTTTTCTCTTCCAAAGGAAAAAGGAAGGGAGCTAACCTTAATTACCTTCTTCTATGCTCCAAACACTGTAATAGCCTGTACACCATACATATGTTCTTTCATTTAATCTTTACGTGGGCCCTTTACATAGGAGACCTTATGTCAGAACCATAAGCTTGGCAGAGTAGATATGAATTAAGTTCTGGAAACCAAATCAAGGTCTCAAATGTGAGAAGAACTGTTTAGAAAGCCAAGCTGCCCCTACCAGTTGCCTTAGTTGTGCAAGGCCATGTTTAAAACATCACATTGTACAAATAAATAAACTAATATTAAGTAATCTGTCCACATTGTTAGTAAGAGGCTGAATTGAGATTTGAATATAGGTCTTCAAGCATAAATACATGCATAGCTTTAGCATCTACTGTGTGCCAGATATATGTGAGGTACAGGCACACACAGCTGAGCAGTGTGTAGTTTCTGCCCTCAAAGAGCTTATATTAAAAAAAAAAAAAACTGAAAATGTAGAGAAAAAAGATCTGAAATTAAGCATTAGCACACTGAGTACAGAAGCATATTAAAATAGTAATTGGACTAAGCAGTTTTGGCCAGGGCTACAAAGACATTCCAACATTAGGAAAGGAAATTAGGAATGAAACATGCTATCATCTTGAATGCTGAAAATGCATTTGATAAAATTCAACATCCACTATTGATTTTAAGAGCTTACTAATCTAGAAATCATAAAATAAATAAATGTAAATCCTGGAAATAATATCATTGTCTACCCAGAAAGTTCACACAATCAGTTAAAAACTATTAGAAATCATGTGTCCAATAAATGTGGTTAGTATAAGATAAATATACCAAAATCAAACATTTTCCTGTACATGATCAATTCTAACATGGAAAAAAAAGTTATAGAAAAAAACCACGTTAATAGATCACAACATCATTAAAAAAAAAAAATTTTTTTTTTTTAAATACCTACAAATAAAGTTAACATGCAAGACCTATATGAAACAAACTATGAAACACTGTTAAAGAACAACAATCTCATACATTGTTGGGGGAGTTTCCACTGATATAACATCTTGGAGGGCACTTTGGCAGTGCCTATCAAATCAGAAACTCTGGCAGCATAGTGTTTGAGGCTTCAGCTGCTAACCAAAAGGTCAGCAGTTTGAATCCACCAGGCGCTTCTTGGAAACCCTATGGAGCAGTTCTACTCTGCCCCGTAGGGTCACAATGAGTCAAAATCAACTCAACGGCAATGAGTTTGGTTTTGGTTTTTGGTATCAAATTTGAACATACCCTTTGACCTAGCAATATCACTTCCAGGAATCTATCCTATGAAACTTCAGTCACAGATGCAAAAGGATCTATTTACAGAGTTTATTGTATGTATTAAAAAATAATAATTTAAAAATGCAAACAAATAAATGTCCATCAAAGGAAGAATACATAAGGAAACTATGGCATGTCCATTCTATAAAATACCACGTATCCATTAAAGAAAATAAAGGAGACACATATGAACTTACATACAGGAATGCCCAAGATGTATTGTTGAATGAAAAAGAGATTCCAAAAGAATATGTATTTTCTTTATTACTGTACATATTTCTGCATTATGTCATTTTTTCAAATAGGCTATTATTTTTATAACTTAAAAAATTCCTACAACTCACAATACACATGGTAAATATTATAATAGAAATATGAGTGATGTACTGTGAGAGCCCAGAAAGGAAGTGCAAAAGTTACCCAAAGGGGATCAGAGGTAGCCTCAGACCTCATGTGAGAACTGTGTGCCTTGAAGGGTGAAGAGGAATTTCCCCAATGTACAATGGCTGTGGAACATTCCAAACAGAAAGAACAGCGTGTGCCAAGGCTTAGGGGAGTGAAAGGTATGACATGTTCCAGGAAGAGTAAAAAAAAACCAGTGTACCGGAAACCTGGAGGGTCTGGGCTAAACAAATAAATATGGGGTGGTTTGGGGTTCATTTGGGGAGCATATGGCAAGCTAAGGGATTTGGGTTCCATTCAGCTTCAGTGGGGACAAAAAGGGGCTTTTTAAGCAGATGAATGATGTAAATTCTTTAGAAAGGTGATCTGATCAAGAGTGTGAGAGATATATAGAACAGGGGGAGTGCAGTTTGAGAGGAAAGAGAGAAATTTTGGAAAGAAAGTAAGGAATTCTAATTTGTGGTAGAGCCTCATTCAATGACAGGCTTAGATTTGGAGGAAAAAAAATTTTAAATGGTTCTGTCACGTAATACTGCTTATATATATGGAATGTGCATCAGAAAGGCAGATTTAGGGGTGAGTTGGGGGGAAAAGAGAGTTTAAGAGGGGTGGAGAAGCAGTGTTAATTCTCACCATAAGTCAGGAACTATACAAAGGTGTCACATATATCATTTCCTTTAATATACAAGTAATAGGTAAAAATCATCAACATGGATGAGACTCAGAATGATTACTGTTCAAGTCTTAATAACCTGAAGGGTGGAAATGAGTTGCTACCCTCCCTCTAAGAAAAAAAAAAAGAAAGAAACATTTTGTTGTTGTTGTCAGTTGCTGTTGAGTTTATTTCGACTCATTGCAACCCCTTGCGTGCAGAGTAGAACTGCTCCATAAGATTTTCAAGGCTGTGACCTTTCAGAAGCAGATCATCAGGTCTGTTTTCCAAGGCATCTGTGGGTGGGTTTGAATCACCAACCTTTCGGCTAGTAGTTGAGCCATTAACTGTGCCACCCAGGGACTCCCAAGGAAACATGAAGAGGCTATAATAGTGTTTTTAGAATCCAGAGTATTATCTTGGGTAGTACAAACCACAGAAGTTTTATTGTTGATATAGACTAAGATCAAATAACCTGACATACATCACCATTTGTGAGGGAGCATTTATTCACTCATCTTAATGCATATTTATCATGTCTGTATCATGTGTTGGGCACTGGTCTGGGTGCTGGAGCTAGAGATAGAGAGACATAGAGAACAGTCCTTGCATCAAGGGCTATTCTAGTTAATTAAGAAGCCTAGACAAACACACTAGATAGAGAGTGAGGGAGCTATGGTCAAGTTAGCCCCGAACATTGGGAATTCAGAAAAAATATGACTCCTGAGACAGAAGCGGTAGAGGGGCAGCTAAGGAGAGGCCATGAGACAGGAGCTCAAAGGAGTAGAGGGAATCACCTAGGGAAGTGGAGGAAGAGGGGAGGGGCAGCTAGGGTGAGCATCTTGAGTCAGGAGCTACACGTTTTCTGTCTGTATCCCTGAATGTCAGTGTATGGAGACACTGGGCAATGAGCGAAGGGGAAGTGAAAAACTGCATGACCATATTCTCAGAGGCCCATAGCACCTATTGAGCATTTGCTGTATGCTGTGGGCTCTACAGGCCTTGTCTCGTTGAATGCTCACAACAGTTTTTTAAAGCATGAATCCTTATCATCCCCCTTTTACAGAGGGAAGAACAGAGCTAGAGAGTCCAAAGTCACACCACTAGTTAGTTGCAGAGCAGGGATTCAAACCCAGGTCTGAACCAGCATCTAAGTATGTATAAATTGATTATACTGCCTCTCTGACAAGACAAATCATGGGATCAGGAAATCATGAGTGCACCCAGGTGTTGGGAGGGAACTAATCATGTTGGAGAGTAGTGAGAGAGAATCAGATTGCAAGAATACTTAAATACCAAAAAAAAGGGGTTAGGATATTATTTGAAAGGCAATGAGGAGTTGATGATGACTTATGAGTACGGGCAAATATCATGAAAAAAAGTGTTTTTTTTATATATAGAAAAAACATCCCTGGGTGAAGCAAACAGTTTGTGCTCAACTACTAGCCTAAAGATTGGTGGTTCGAACCCAGCAGCACCACAGAAAAAAGACCTGGTGATCTGCTTCCGTAAAAACTACAGCCAAGAAAACCCTATGGGACACAGTTCTGCTCTGTAACACATGGGATTGCCATGAGTCAGAATCTACTTGATGGCAATATATTTGGGGTTTTATTTGTTGTTGGGTTTTCGGTGCTTTATAAGAAAATGGGGAGGGTGTGCAAAAGAGGAACTAGGGAGTGTAACATATCACACAAAAAACTTTAAAAGGAAGAGAAAAATAGGATGGTGGCCAGAGAACTGCTTAGATTTTTGTTCTTCTTGATTTCTTTTAAAGAATGAGACACTAAAACCTGTCCAGATGTAGAGAGAGAGCTGTGAAGAGAGAAAAAAAGGAGCAATTAATGGTGTCAGGACACAAAAGGAATGAGCAAAAGAGTTACTCACAGAGAGGAGAGTCACCTGTTTCATGAGAAAAGCAGGCAGAAAAGGAAGGGCAAAGATACGGGTATATTTTGAGATACTGGGAAGAGATATCAGAATGTTTCAGAAAGGCAAGGACTGTAACGAGCGCAGTCTTCAGTGGAGAGTAGGATTCAGGTTCCTCCCAGGATTTAAAACGACAGCTGTGAATCAAGTTTCTAAGCAGCTACGAGGCTCCAATGAACTGAAGGCTGTATTCATCCAGGAGTGCATGGGCACATGTGTGTGCATGCATATGTATACATGTATGTATATATGTGTCTGTGTGTGTCAAATGAACACTAGCAGATTTAAAAATACTGGACAGAAGTTAAGAAGAGTCAAAATCGAGAGAAAGGAGATAAGAGTAAGTAGATGAAGAGAGCTAGTGAAGATCCCAAGGCCAGGAATGTCCAAAGACAGGAGTCAGAACTTTAAGACATATGGAGAAAATTCCATACCTACCCTCAGCCTCCTCCTTTCTAAAAGTGCTACATGTTAGATGGCAAGAAGTTATTGTTCAATTTTGGTAGATGTGATAGTGGCATGATGGTAATTTTTTAAAAGTTCTTGGAGGTGCTCACTGACATAAAATGACATGTTATCTGTGGCATGGAGGGGAAGTTTGGGAAAAAGTAAAAATTTGCAGCACTGCAATACAACATAAAATCTCTAAAGAAGAGCTGGTCACATAACTCACCCAGAAAGAAGGTAAATAAGTGGTAGAATCCTTAAGTCATCTTATTTCCTTTTTTGTGATATTAAGTGGAAGACCATCAGTGTCCATGAAAGAAATATTAATGTCAAAAATGAGACCTTCTATGTCTTACAGTAGTAAGAGGTACTTTCTGAATATTTGAATTTTATGAAGAAAAAAACCAAGGTTAATAATTAAGGAGATGTGGGTGTTTAAACAAGGTATATAGGTGACTGAAAAATGTATTTAGTCGTGTAAAAACCTGCTAAGCTTCCCATGGCTTCTTCTCCCCATGCTAAAAAAAAAAAAAACTTGGCTATTGATAACCTTTAATTATGTAACAGAATTGCAAATGTGTATGAAAAAATGCGCCTCTGACCTTTTGAATTAAAAAAAATGGGTTTAGTATGGCACCATAGACATTCCCTGTCTAGCCTAACTAATAGGGCATATGACTAACACAAGGGCTGAAATTGGAAATTAGAAATGTAGAAAGCACTGAATAATGAACCTCAATTATTGTCTGAATGATTTCTTCTCACATTAGATCTCAATTACCCATTCCCAAACGTACCTTGGAGACCTTACCCATAAAAAGACTCTTCGAGTTCAGCTTTTTTCTATATGCCAAACAAAGCTACCAGGAAATGCTCACCAGAAACTGAGAATGATTTCCTTATGGCTGGGGAGATACTGCCAAGATTCCCTTTAAGGTTTACTTAGATGGCACTCAAGTAAGACTCCCATATGGAATTACTCCCCACACAGGAGCCTGACCTGGGGGAAGCTGAACAAAGCGGAGATTATTTACAAACTCCCAAAGCAGGGACTGTTTTACATTTCTCCCACCCTGGATCTAATTCCATCAGTAAATACAGCACGTATTAAGTTATAAAGCATAGTTATGAAAAGGCCAAGACACACTACAGAGGGTCAGCCCTCCTGACACAGTAAACAGAGGCCATTGGCCATGCATGACTGGGCAGGCTGCCTCAGTTGCTAGCACCTAGGAGTTGGCGCAATCACCAAGGCAGTCACAGACAGACTGATCCCAACAGGCACACCCCATTATTAAAGGTATCTTATAGGAATCATCTGTGTTCTGAGGAGCCATCCTTCTGTCAGACAACTTGCAGGCAGTTTCCCTTCAAATAAAGAAAACACTCAATGTAGTGGTTGCAACAGCTTCTTAAGATTTATCTGCAGAGTATCCTCAAAACCAGGCCCTGAAATAATACAGTCATTGCCATTATATATTGGCTCTTGGTTGAGTGAGCTTTGATTGGTTTTTATCCAAAGAGGATGGGAAGCTTTCTGTGAAATAAAACAGAGTATTTAATGATTATCTATGACCTGTGGGATCAAATTGACAACAGCATCTCCAAAGGTTAGTTGAGAAGCTTAGGGGGCAGTGACTTTACATTAATGGTGGTGGAATAATTTGGAAAAGGAAAGCAAGCATGGTTATACAACTTGAAGAATGTAAGCAATGTCACAGAATTGTACATGTAGAATTTGCTGAAACAGTGTATCCTTTGCTGTATGTATTTTCACACAAAATAAAATGTATTTTTTAAAAAATTGTAATACTTTAGTTTGGGCTCCTATCCTGGAAATGTTGGATGGATGTATACAGCTTTTAATTGCTATTTATTTGTAATTTGTTCATTGAGAAAGCCTCAAAAATGGGTAGACAAGAGTCAAATACCATGGGGAGCCTGTTAGGATAATTTGCCAGTAAGCTTACTGTGCCCTAGATACATGTTCATGTAACAGAAACATCAGAACTCTCATTCAGCTGAAAGGGAAAAATGTCTTGTAAGGGGCAGCAGGCTTGGCCTCTACCTCCCTCTGGGCTGGTCACCATGTATCAGTGTGCTAAAAGGCTAAATAGCAACCCCAGCCCCTGAGACCATACATGGAGCTACTGTAGCCACCATTTGACTAGGTTGAGTGATCTGTTTTACACAACCACCTTTTGGACAATGTTTTTTTTAATTTTTCACCAATTTTTTTTCTTGAGTTATATAAAGAAAGCAGAAAGAAGTACATTTTTAGAGTAAAACTTCCTGGCTACAAATTTCATCTCCACTTATTAGCTATGGGACCTAAGTTAACTTACCTAACTAATCTGAGTCTTGTTTCCTCATTACTGAAATAGCTCATGATGGTCTGAGTTTGGTTCAGTGCCTGGCACCTGATGGTTCAATAAATGCTGGCCTTTTTTTTTTTTTTTCTTTTTTTAGCCAAAGAATTTACACCTCCAGAGCACATAAGGAAACTAAAAGACCCACTGTATGTATTCTCCCATGATATATTGCAACAAGAGATTCTTAGTGCCTATCCCACTTGGGGTGCATAGTAGGTAGTCAATAAATGTTGCAAATTAACTTGGAAGCCTAGTTATTGTGAATAATGAAATAGGTGAAAACAATATTTCTCTTCAGAAACAAAAGCACTAAAATAAGTATGTTGAAGAATTATGTTAGAAAATATCTAATAATTGCTCTAATATTAATGACAATATTTTGTGCAGCTTTGTTAAAAAAAAAAAAAAGCTTTGTGGAATACAAACATCATATCCGTTGAATAAAAAAGATATTATGTAGGTTTGCTGAATTGGTCAATGACTGACAAATTCTGAAACACATCAGGGTTAATCAGAAATCAGAAAAAAAAAATGTGTTGGACACTATGAAATGGGAAAGAGAGAACACCTAGAAATCTATTTTGTTTGACCCTAATTTTTAATTCTGAATTTTTAAAAAATACTGTGGATTCCAAAATAAAAACTATCCAGGATATGTTTTTATTCTGAATGCTAGTGAAATATATAATCCTGATATTATAGGTTTTCCTTTCCCTTGGGCATGAAAAATGTAATCTGTACTTTCAAATTTCTCATTTTATTTTAGCAAAGAGGAAACTAAATAGATTTTGCTTAAGATGTCATAATGAGACATTGAGAAACAATTCTCCAGTGTCTAATGAAAACCAAGCCCATAACTTAATAGTTACTATACCCAAAAAAACCAAAACAAAACCACTGCCATCCAGTCGATTCCGACTCAGTGACCCTGTAGGACAGAATAGAACTGCCCCATAGAGTTTCCAAGGAGTGCCTGATGGATTCGAACTGCCGACCTTTTGGTTAGCAGCCGTAGCTCTTAACCACTATGTCACCGGGGTTTCCAGTTACTGTACAGATGTATAAATTTCTATTGCTAGGTCTCAAAGTTTTGTGCGTGCGTGTGTGCGCGTGTGTGTGCGCGCGTGTGTGTTACCCATTCCAAAAGAATCTAGAGCTAAAATGGTCCTTGTTAACTTACAGTACTAGCCTTTTAATTGACAGGCTATTTTTTTCCTATAGAGAATTTTCTTTCAATGAATAATTCAGACTGAAACTGCATAATGGCAACTATATTTTAAACCAAAAAAATTCCTCACATAATAAATACATTTTATGCACATTAACTTCAAATTTACTTCAGAAAGCTATTTACAATATAAATAATTATAAATGGGAACACTTTGTAAGTTATCATTGACATAACTAATATTTTCTACTTTACATTCCAAAGTAAAAGTTCGAATTACAGATTTATACTATGATGTCACTAGAAACTATACATTGCAAGATGGTATCTGAAATATTGACAGTCAGTAACTTCTTTCACAAATATAATCCTTTTTTATAGCATGTCAGTCAAAAAAACAAACACAAAATATTTTATCTTTTTTGAAGTGCCTGCTCATATGTTTCATTTTTTGAAATATTTCCCTCTAGATTAAAAAAAAAAAAAGTTACAGTACTTCTAAAAATTTTTCCAAGTCAATTTCATTTCTTTGAAATGTAAACACACCAGGGTTCTTCAGAGTAAATTCAACTGTGAATAAATGTGTCCCAGATCAGCAAATTAGGACAAACCCCCCACTGTATAGGTTTATAAAGCAAAGTCCCATGCAGCAAGATTGCAATAGATAAAACTATAAATGTTTGGTTTAAAATTATCATTTAGGATTTTTATGTGAACTATTAGTTTTTACAGAGCACAGCAGAATAGAATCTTATTACTTGCTTTACGATTACCCTTTCTTCATAGAGACCTAGAGAAGGAACTCTGAACAAACCCGTTTGGAAATGAACACAATCTCACCTTTTGAGTTAAGCACTACCCGTACAAACTTTGTGCACAAGAAATGAGCACCATATGGAAATTCCCCCCCAAGAACATTTTCTATATATGATACTCTTTGCATGTGTCCACAGCTGTTCCGTGATTCTTTCCAAATTTAAAATGATAACATTTTATCCATAATACATTTTCCAGTAAGAACTAGCCAGTAGATATTGCTGTCTTAGAGTCAAACCCCTATTCACAAAACCTTATGTTTACATGAAAGGTGAGTCACTTAATTGGGAGACCACATGATTTACATTCTTTATTAAGTCATTCAGAAAATAGAATGTATATCTACATCCTATGATTTGAGAGAATTGGAGAGCCAAATCTGGGCACTTGAACTTTTTAAATCAAAGAGAGTGCTATTAAAGTGTAAGTTATTCCACTAGGCAAGGTGAGCAATCCCAAAACGGCCAAATACTCAGTTTTCCAAATATCAGCGTTCACTATCACTCCCAGGTATTATCAGTGCTAATAGAATTGCACCAAATATCTCAGTAACATCCTGCTCTAGAAAGAGAGAGAGAGCTATAAAATATTAAATCTGTATTCAGAATGTCTCTTTAGCTACACCATCTTCCATCAAATTTATGTGGTCTAAATCTTGAAAAAAAATTCTTTGTCTTATTTTAAAATACCTATGCATATTTTCCAAATGATATTCTATTAGAACTAAGCCTCATCCCCCACTTAAAAAAAAAAAAAAGAAAGAAAAATGGGGCATTTTTCCTTGTCTAGAAGATCCCATTAAAGCTTATTTTAAGTGAGATTCCCTGCCAGAAGCAGCACGTGGCAGCAGGGTGTAAAGAGAATTAAGAATAGGACTGAATGGAAATAGTCCAGTCCTATAAAATACAATCAAGAGAGAATAAGTGGTTTTACTGTATAAATACTGAAGGCAAATCATTTATTGTATCCTGACTCTTTTTGAATGTCACATTAACACTGTGTCATGTTATTCAGCATCAAGCAATTATAGTTTAGAAAAGCTAGCACATTATATTCAATATAGTATGTCAAAAGACTTGTGGATTTAAAAGCACACCTAAATGTCTGACCTGTAGTGATTGTGACATTAACATTATGCATTTAAAAATAATACATCCAATCTGACTATATTCTCAATAATAGTTTTAACAAAAAAAAATTTTCTTCAAAGAAGACAGGAGACGTATTCATTTATTTCTTAGGTTACTCAAATCTTTAAATTAGATAGGGCAGGTAAAATGGAGTCATAAGGATATTCTCACTATTACTAGAAAGTGTGAGCTTTGTTACATCTAATGAATTGATACATATTGTACTGATAATTGGATATAGCACATTTTTATGAATCTTCCCGGTGAATAAAAATCATACTTCTCTTGCTGTTTCAATCAAGTGTCATAGTTCTCAGCATTTAGCAAAGTTATGGAAATCAAAGATTAAAACTAAAGCCAATTTTAGTTTAGTTTTAACTAAGTTATTGGGCACATTTATTTTATATTTCATATTAAAGACACATGATATATCTGCATTTGGAGGAAATATGTTCCTGCACAGAAGAAAATAATGTGGATTATAAATACTTTTTAACATATGAGTCAGAATCAACTCAACGGCAATGGGTTTAGTTTTTTGGGTATGTGCATATTAAGAAGGTATCTTGTCATAAACTTCTTAACTTATTATGGGTCATTTTACAATAAGTATGCCATATTGAGAGAAAAAAAGTACGGTATGTAATATTGTGGGCCTTTAAGGCATTATAAAATTATTGACATTCAGTAAATCAAATGAATGGCTATATATTTAAAACTGGGTCAATCTACCAAAAGTTTTTAATCAAGATATAATTTGGTTAATTTTCTTCCCTTCAAAGTGTTGGTCACACCATTTTAAAGAGCATTATCCTTCCAGTAACCCCCTATTTATGGAATTCATAATTTATTTCTTCCACCAATTAACTACCTTCCATGGAAAAATGCCACTGAAATTCCTTTTGTGAAAGTCTTTTTTTTAATATCAGTTCATTTTCCTTGATTTTTAAATTTCCTCTCTTCTAGCATCTGTCCCTGAGATAGTTGGTATAATGTATATCCATCAGTAAAGCCCATCTGTATAGTTTTCTTTCCAAAATATGTCATATTTTTCAGATATTTATGTCTTTGAACCATTTATCCATCTACACAATTCTATAAAAACTTTAGCATTCCTAAAACCTTACTTCATGTTGCAAACTGATCAAAAATCCATTTTAAGTATTCCAATGGTTCCTCACAAATTTTTCTCAAAATTGCTGAATAGTTGCTTTTATAATTCAGAATTTCTTATTGTGCTTTGAGCTTTTTTGAAAGAACATATTAGAAGCACTAAGTTTCTCACTTGCTTGCACTTTTTCCCATTTACTGCACAAATGTTGCTCTGTCATACCCAAGAAGTATTTAATTTTATGAAGCCTTCTCTCTCATGTACAAATAGCCCAGTGCTTATCTCTCAATTATCATTTTTCAGATTGTCACTTACCTATGGACTCTCAAATAACTGTGTTAACTGATGAAAATATAGTACTAATCCCTGAGAGTTCAATGTCGTGCTCTGTTTTCAAAATTATAAGTCAAGTTCTTTTAGTACATCCCCCTCCTCAAATATGGCAAGAGTTTCAGGCATGGGACTCCTAGGAAATATTATCTATGAAACTTCTCTAATCATTTATGTCACTTTGCTTTGATTACTAAAGACTAGTATAATTAATAAATCCTCCTTATTTTTCCTCTCTCTCATCAGTTTCTACTATCTACTGTTTGGCTGAATCTAGAAATTTAGCCTTAGCTATACCCATTTTTTTTTTATACCCATTGCCATCGAGTCAATTCTGACTCATAGCAACCCTACGGGACAGAGTAGAACTGCCCCATAGGGTTTCCAAGGGGCGGCTGGTGGATTTGAACCGCCAACCTTTCAGTTAGCAAATGCTTTAACCACCGTACCACCAGGGCTCTGGCCATAGCTATAAATGCCAAAAAAAGCCCATGCACCTGCTTGAATTACAAGGCATCTAAACTTCCATGTGAGTGCAGAAAAGCCAGCATGATCAGTCTCAACAACTCACAGCAGAGCATTAACTAGGTAACAAGTTCAGTTCTGAGGCATCAGTGAACCGCAGAACCACGGAATTTTGAAGCTTCCTTACGGATCAGGAAACATCATTTAGATGTAATAAGTAACGCACCTATGGTCACAAAATAAATTACAGACAGGGTCAGAACTGGAACCCAGATATCTTGATATCTAGTCTTGCTGGTCTCTCTACTATACCACAAGTCTGTGTTTGTCTACAAACAATAAGGAAAATGAACACTTTGCCTGTTCCTTCCATCAGAGTACTACTCTTGCCCCTTTTAACCACTTGTCTACCAGCCTAAGCTTTTATCTTAGACTCTCTCCTGAGGCGTTCCACATGTTGTCACATTTGCACATCTGTGCTTTGAAACGTTTTCAGACACTTAGACTGCTGTGATGTAGGACTTGCCTGGTTTCCCTTGGTTATTTTTCAAACTTGCTTATCAGCATTTTTTTCTTGGAGAATTGGTTTGAATTTTTTGTTTGGTTGGTTTTATAAGCCCCGAATGTGTTGATTACTATGTGGCACACATATTCTGAGCCTTAAATTGTTTGTTTTTAGATATTGTTTCATTTTTCTCTGCCTACAGTATTTGCACCTTCACTAAACTACTTTCAGTTGAGCACACCAATTGAGGTTTTTGATGTGTGTCCCAACGTCTCAGTGCTTCTACTTAGCAAAGCCCTTACTGCTATGTCAATGCAACTGTTCCTTGTCGAACTCCAAAGTAAGGTGAAAAATCACCACTTCCTGATTGCTGATAATGGATACCAGGTGAGAATTCATTTTTGTACCATATCCAGAACGATTTCCTTAATTTATGCCTCAGCCAAATGAGCTCACTGGTTGAAACCACAAAGAAAGTAGTTCACAAGATGTATCTCTCTCTCTCTTTCTTAGTAATTTTGGGTACAGAAATTTCTTTACAACATTTAGAAGCCTAAAAGGCTAGGGTTAAGAAAAGTTACATACTTTTGGTGTATTTTATGGCACAGATTCTGTATTTCTACATGTGAAGTGTACACAGCAGTTGGGAATAGCAGTCTGAGTGTGTGATGTTCACTAGATCGTCATGATGCAATGTTGTCATCTATCAGTCCTTTCACGGGATGTACAGACTGATCACTTGAACTACATGAGTATTTTTCAATTCAGAATTTATCTATTCTACTTCCCATATAATTAGAGGGGCAATTTGTGTATTTACTTTAGCTCTGTTATCTGCGTATAACTCTGAATACTAGTGCTAATTTTCTTTGTTTTTACATGAACACATGTCAAATACCCAGTAACTTAGGTTATCCTTTCTAATAATCTGTGGCATAGTAAATGCTGGTAACAGGGCATCCAAACATAAATATGTTTCAGAGATCCTTAAAGAACAAAATATTGTAGAAAAACATCAGCTTCCATTGGTTATTATAACAGATGTTCCCTTGTGTCCTTGTGCAGGGTCTGGCTGCATCCTTAGATGGGAAGTTACATCAAAGTGTGAGCCATTACAGCCCAAGGAATAGTTTCTAATGGTTTCGCTGTCATATAAGTGCTCCAGGGCATACCCAGTTAATGTGTAAGCGTGCTTATCAAAATACTGCCGGTGAGAGCCAAAGCAGTTTGGAGAGACGGCAGGATGGTCTCCTGCTGTCTGATGAGGCGATATATCTGAATGTAGATAGTCTTTAGCAAGGATCAAACTGGATTTTGAAATGCGATCCGAGTTAGGGCTACTTATCCGAGACAGTGCAGTGGGGCTGTTGTCATAATCATTTTCATGGGGGCTCAGCATCTTTCCCTCTCTCTGCTGGATGTGGTCACATGGTGAAGTATTGGCAAGAGCAGAGCCTTGACAGACCTCACCTGTCAGTGGGGGCTGCTGGTAGTTTGCAAAACAGAGGGAGTGTTTTTTCCCAGCTCCATTGATCGAAGCCAGTTGATTTGGGGGTGCTTTCCTTAGCTGTAATCTGTTCTCTTCTTCTTTAATCATTTGCTGGGTGGCTCTTATCAGAGTTTCAATTTTGCTAGGTTCATGTGGGCTACTGTACGGCTCAGTGCGATATCGGTCACCTGATTCGCTGGCAGACCCGGGGTCTGGAGAACTGACCACACTATCTTCATCCCAATGACCTCGCCCTAGAAATTAGAAAAAACAAAAAGTAAGTGGTCTTGAAAATCACCCCCTAAAAATTTGAGTACATTTCTTTTTCCTGGTGGGAGAAATCTTCTATCTTTCATTTTTAATATACGCACTGATATTTGAAACAGACACAGGCTCACGTGACAGATCACGTGTCATCATATTGTACTGGAATTCATATCTCTCAGTGGCTTTTAAGTACAGACGAAGTTCATAACAAGTTTCTCAGAAGGTTAACCTTGTTCATGTGTTTGTGAATGCTGATTAGCAAAGTGGTAAAATGTACATACTTTTTATGTATGCATATCATTGAATCATTTATCAATATAAATAATAGAAGGAGAAGACATAGAATTTGACTTGTGTTATTTTTCTAAAGCCGTGTCATGTTCAACTGATGCTTGAAAAATAGTTTCACTTGGGTTTGAAGAAGACAATAATGATATAGGTTGGACTTACTCTCTCAATTCAAAATAAATCACCTAAAACAGTAATACTGCTAAATGTACCTTAACTAGAGTTGCTCTAAATCACTGGTAGTTTTTGTGTGTGTGTGTATGTGTGTGGTGGGGGGGGGAGTATTTGAGGGTTTGTCCCAACCAAAAAATACAGATATTATTTTCTTAAATCTAGGGGTGAAATTCTCAGTTTCACAGATATCATATAGCAACTTAGGTATCTTAGATTCCTCCTGAAACAAGATGAAGAATAAATAAGTATTTAACGTTTTAGTCACAACTTGTTCTGAACCAAGGAGAGAGATCTAATTTTGAGGAATAGTGTACGCAAAATATATTCCACAAACTAGATTATTCTCAAAACAGTCCAAAGAAAATATAAAAAGAGAAGCAGAAAGGGACAGATGAAAGCTGTAAACTGCTTAATGCAGCTGAGAAGCCCTAGATCACACTATTCATTGCTTTCCTTTTTCCTTTTCTTCTTATTTTATTTCTAATATTTCCTTTCAGACTATGTAGGTCAAGCCAGGATTTTCACTTCACTCCCTTCTTTGGCAAGCGATTGCCCTTCGCGCTAGGTTTCCATTGCCAGTGTACAAAACCAGAGAAACTAAAAGTATAAGCAGAAAAATAAAAAGCAAGGGCAGAAATAAATCTAAAATCGCTCATAAAAGGTGGGCCCTGTATGAGTGGTATTTGAAGTCAGGACAGGAGGCATTAGGGGTGGGGACAACAACATCTCCTCTTAAAGACACAGCAGAAAGTATTATCAGGACCTTTGGATCAATACTAATGTCACTGACTTTTAACAAAATAGGGGAGTTTCGAAGATCTGCCTGGACTCAGCCTTGGAATGAATAGAATGGACTCTCCATAACCAGTTTACTTTAAAATCAACGCTGAAAAACTTCACTAATATTAAATGCTTTAACTGTAGTTCCCATTTCCACGTGTTTTTTAAAGCCATAGAATTATCCCAAGGTGAAAATTTCAGTGAGTTCTACATATCACTCCATTCTTTACTCACTGGGGATATATCATGGGTTATCATGTTGATGAGGGAAAGAGGACAGCTGGCATCTACTGCTCAGGGGACCAGAAAGTTTAAACATCCTGTGATACGAATGACAATCCATAAAACAAAGACTAGCACTTCCCAAAATACCAGTGGTGCTCTCACGAAAAAACACCTATAAATAAGTGAAGCCAAACATCATTCAAGTCCACATTTGAAGCATGAGAATACAGAAAAAAATATACAAGAGAAATTTAAATGTGCACATACTACAAGTTCAATAGACTCTTACTCAATTTATTTTTAACTTCGTTTCTATACTTATTTGATGGTTAAAATGGGGATCATCTTTGTCTCTCAAGTAAAAGAGAGCAAAAGAAATGGATTTGGCAAACATTAACAAAATCAATACACTTAAACAGAATGGGTTTGGTTTTTAAAACCCCTCCGGTGTGAGTTTCTGCTTTGTAAATTCAAAAGAGAAAGCCATTTAGGTCAGTCACAACATGTCATAGCCAGAATGTTCTAAAATTGACTATGGGCCTAATGATGTGCATTCGAGTCATTTCAGCTGCTCTTACCATGGATCCTGTGGGCTGAGGCGATGTGAGGCATGCTGTTTTCATAGGCTTCTCTGCTCTCTGGGGAGGCCTTGGTTAGGGGCAAGGCTGCTCGAGAGCCCCACCAGGGCTCCCTCCCAGCCTGTGGTGTTCCCAGGAAGTACCTGCCTGCTTCACACCGGCCCCCCTCACAGGCCTGGGTATGAAAATGCCTCTCTTCCACCAGCCTGGAATGGTCGAGTGCAAAGCCGTAGCACAGAGAGCTGCGGTCTGAGAACTGTCTATAGGCACACGACGTGTCATGCTGTGAGCCGGGCCTGTCGGTGGGGTCCAGGAGCTGCGGAGAGGCTGTGTCTGTCAGAGGACTTCCACCCCACTGGCTGTCATGATCACTTTCAGATCTTTCCGTGTGAAATCCTGAATACTAAAACAGAGAGGGTGGGAAGAGTGTGTTTCAATAAAAAACCACAGCCTATAAGTTAAAATCTTATAGGTCCAAAGACACCAAAATAAGACTCACTCTAGGACTACTCTGGACACCCCTGACTCAGAATCACTTAATCAGTCATGATGCCTCAAAAGAAAATCTTTTTGGCTGCTAAAGAAGGAGATAAAATATGATGCGCAATTCCACTCCTAGGTATATACCCAATAGAACTAAAAGGAGGAACACAAACAGATATTTGTATACCAATATTCATTCACTCTTCACAATAGCCAAAAGTGGAACAGCCTAAATACCCACCAACAGAAGAATGAATAAACAAAATGTGGTACATACATACAATGTTCACCAATGTGCTGAACCTTAACTCAGCCATAAAGAGAAATGAAGTTCTGATACATGCTACAACATGGATGAACCCTGAAAACATCATGCTGAGTGAAATAAGACACAAAAAGACTAATATTGTATAATCCCACTTATATGGAATACCTAGAATAGGAAAATACATAGTTAACAAAGTTTATTATGGTTACCAGGGGCAGGAAGGATGGAGGGGGAAAAGAGGATTCAATGATTAGGGGACACTGAGCTTCCATTAAGGGTGATGAAAAAATCTGGGAATGGATAAAGGCAATGTTTGAGCAACATGATGAATTATGTAATTAATATTACTGAACTGTACATATGAAGAATGTTGAAATGGCAAATGTTTTGTTACATATACATTTACCTCAACGAAAAAAAAAAAAAATTAACTGACAGCCTACTAAGGACCAGGCACTGTACCAAGTGCTTCATGAATTATTCCATTTAGTTCTTACAGTAATCTTTTAATGAAGGCTTTAGTATCTTCGATATATGGATAGAAAAACTGAGGCTCAAAGAGGTAAAATGATTTGCCCGAGGCCACAGGGTTAACTGGTGGCAGATCCAAGACTCAAACCCAAGTTCTTCATCACTTCCCAGATGGGTATGATTAAAGCAAGATTCCAAGAGAGCTCCATATTTGACTTCTAATTACTTTCTTTTTTTCCTTAATACATATATTAAAAAAAAAAAGGCTTAGGGTACCGATATGCTGAACCTTAACTCTTCACACTGGACTGTTAACTCTCTGAGGGCTGTGCCTGACACATGTAAAATATTCAATAAATGCTTACGAAATTCAATTGCAATGTCATCTCCAAAAAGTCTTGCCCATATAACCTGGGCCTATTCACACCAGTAGGCTGTGCTTTTTGCTTTCAGACGTAAAACTTCAAACATGCACAGGATCATCAGAAGCAAACAAGCTGCAGACGGCACTGTGCCTCGTTAGAATCGTGCTGCTCACCTCCTCCCAGAGCATTTGGTCAGGTTGAAATAAAGTGTAAAATGCCCAGCAGAGCTCCCTAACAGGTGGTCCTCATGAGCCACTGAAATGAGTAATATAATAATGTCTACCAGTGTTTGACTGCACAATGTTGAGCACGAGTCGAGGTTCTATATAGCGATTACCTGCTATGATAATAATAGATGCCATTTACTGAGAGCTTACTATGTGCTTCATACCTAACCATTATATATACATTATGTCATTTAATCCTCACAATCATCTGGACAAAACATCAATCTCCATTTTATAGATGAGCAAAATGTATCACTGACTTTTAATAATTCACTATGACCAACCCACAGTCTATCTGGCCTCAAAGCCTGGGCTCCAAATCATGATTTTACACTTGAGAAAAACACTGTTAAGGAAGAGGGGATTTAAAAAAAAAAAAAGGATCAAATGTTAGAGTGATTTTTCAGAGAACTCGTAGAATCTGTTTTACAGCCCAAGAACATAAGTGTAAGTTCATTTTACATTTTCTTTCTTACCCCAGAAGAAAGAGAAGTGTGTGTTGTTGTGGAAAGAAGAGGGAAAATTCCTAGTCTCTACTATTCTTCCCTTGTCACGTGCCGGTTAAAAAAGTTTCACTCATGATGAGACCTTCTCAGGACAGGCAAACTCTCCCCTTCAAAATAGGCCCACCCTCACTAGGAAGAATTCTGATTCTTCCCACTGAGGTGCAAACAGGCACCTCAGCCTCGCGGGAGTCTCTTGGAGCCAGAGAGATGAGGTACAGAGGTTCGTCTGGGGAACTTCAAAAGCATGCTAATAAATATAGCATGCTCAGTACAAAGTTCTATGCAAATTCCATGTTCAAGATTTTCCATTACCCTTTCTAATTATTTTCCAAATGTACATATGGACTATCAACATATTCCATCAAGAAAAAAATCCAACTTCTTTCCCTGGAGGACTCAATGATGGAACACATTCAGGCATCCTGAGCTCAGTTCCCTATATCAAACTCCTCTCGTGCCATCAGCTTTTGCTCCCAATGGACACCATCCTCTCTTTCCAAAATACACCACTTTTACTTTCACCAAGGCAAGGGGTGAGCACCCACTACCCTTACTCTGAGTGGGGATCAGAGTGCTACACATGTGCCTTTGGTAGCACCATCTATCCATGAGCTTACCTAGGAGAATCTCAGTTTACCAGTGCTATTCCAAGCTATTATTCCAAGCTAAGAGTTGCCCAGACTCTGCTTGTTTTTATAAAAGTATAAATCAGGTCTATTTCTGAAGTACTCCAGTCAAGACTTTTGAGCCCTGTTGAGAGGGGAAAAAGCTTCCCCTGAGTGTATATGGGAAAGTGCTATTGGTGCAACAAGAACATTCTGTCCTTCACTCACAAAGAAAATTCAACACTAGGCAACCCTGACATACATGAGACAGACATTTCAAGAGCACCCAGAAGAATTTAAAAAGATAAGTTTCTCGTCAATAGTCAGGAAACTACAACAGCAATTATACTGCCCTGAGATATTCAAGCAGGCAGAAGCTGGCTTGTTCAGTTAGACCAAGACCTCACACTGCCTTAGAGGTATGGAAGAAAAGTCTAGCACTAAACCTGTGTTTTTCAAGGGGAAGATCTGTAAACTAGCGCTACCGTGCACTATTAAAATTTTGAGCCACATTCATCCCTTTAAAAAGAAGTGTACTACATTTAAACTGTTGAGGTCATTCAAATAAAAAATTTGTTGCTGTAAAGTTGTTTCCAACTCATAGCGACCCTACAGGACAGAGTAGAACTGCCCCACAGGGTTTCCAAGGAATGGCTGGTAGATTCGAACTGCTGACCTTTTGGTTAGCAGCCATACGCTTAGTTACTACACCACCAAGTTGAGGTCACTACAACCCCGTTATTTGACCTGAAATGCTTCAGATGTTCATGATCATATTTGAGGAAGAAGATAGGGCAGGAAACGAGGAAGGCAGCCAGCCAATACATGCAGAATGCGTAATGTAATGAAGGACTGCCACATAAAAAGGCCCCTGGTCTTCTTCACACCTACTTTTGACACTTACTATATCCATGATCTTGGGAAAGTGATTTCATTTCTTTGGACTCATCAAGAAAATAGGCATAATGATACTTTACCTACCAAATGCTGAACTACCAAATGCTGAACAAGAGTTGGTGACGTCCAATGGAAGAAGCACTGGGGATAGGGAGCTGAAAGAACTTGTTTCCAGGTTCAGCCCTGCTACTAACTCTGTGGGTAACCTTGGGCAAATTACTTCATCCTTCTTAACTGCAACTGTAGAATGACATATTGGTCTGGATTAGTCTTTCTCTAGCTTTTCTTTTAGCTCTAATATTCTGTATTATACAACAATTATTTAATACCCTTTCTAGTGTTGAAACCTATGGTTCCTATGCCTGTCCCTATATTTGCTTTATTTAAAGAAGATAATTATTTAGAACTAAAAGGAAAGTCCAAGAATTTTTATTATAATGGTTATAAGAAGAAAGTTATTATGTAAGCTATAATTTTACTATAATGCCAATTTAATATCAGTATTTCACTGAGACACACATTTTATAGTGATTATACAACGTATTTCAGTCAACGAATTATTACATCCTAGGGTCTTCTGAGTAAGAAGGATAATGGCAGCCATCTGAATCTGAATCTCTCTATGCAAGTTCAAAAAAAAAACTTATAAGTTTATCAAGGAGCATATATTAAATCCCACACGACCCATGCCATCAGCATTACAAGGAAATAGAGAATATAACAAACTTCAAATTACCAACAAGTAAAAATATAAACAAAAAGCACAATAGCTGCTGCTATAAGGCTACGGATACAGTGAGTAGGGTGAGAGGAAGCTTAAGAGACCCCTTGAAAGAAAAAGAGAAGGGCATGGAGATGTAGACACCACTCAGACACAATCACCCTCAGAAAGAAAAAGTAAAATACTAAGTTCCAAAATATGAACACAAGTCAGTCCTTGGTGGTTCACAGTACTAACTACAGGGAAGGAGCTTAACAGTGAGCAGAATCCAAAGTGGCAGTCTTAGAGAACCATGACTCCTAGAAGAGAAAAATACAAATAGAGAATGGGTTATGTCCCTCAGAGACACTGAAGTGAAGGGAATAAAGGAAGTAAGAGGGAGAATTATGGGTCCAGTAGACACAAAAGTAAAACAAGTTAGGCCAATCCTACCCCCTTCCTCCCCACCACCATCATCACCCATTTAAAAAAAAAAAAAAACTGTATTTGCAAAACTGACAGGAAAGGGCACTCTTGAACTAGTAACCCAGTGCATGGAATGTGAAAGAATAGAAAAAAATTAAACTCCATATAAGATCCTGTAAGAAGAAAACATGAAAATGTAAATAAAAACATCTCAGCTAATAAAAATTCTCATCAAATAAGCAACCATGAAACGAAAGGAAATTGTAAGACAACACTCCTAAGTTCCCTCAGCAAGCATCTGGAGATGTGCACATGTACACACACACACACACATATGCAAATTCACACACACCTGGAACAAACATTCTTAAACCAAGAAGTGGGCAGAAGAACTAACAACAAAATAGAAAAAAAAAATAATAAAAACTGACCAAACTCAAAGAAATTGAATAATCTAAGAATAATAACAAGTTGCCAAAAGGACAACAGATTTTAATGAAAATTTAATAAGGGAAATTGAAGGAAGACAGAAAAACATCTAAGAAAACAAAACTTAGATAAATTTTAAAAATTCAGAGAGAAAGTAGTTGAAAGAAGACAAGCAGAAAAGGTTCAATATATGCATAATTGAAGTCCTGAAGAAGAAAAATAAAACAATGAAACATTAAAACTACAAACCAAGAAACTTTTGAGAAATAAGAAAATCTTAAATCTATCTATTTAAAGGATCGAACTTTCACAAAGGAAAAGTATTCTGAAATGCTAGGTTCCAAGAACATAGCATAATAAAACTGTGACACCTTAAAGACAAAGGAAAATAAAGAAAAAACTACAGGACCTCCTAGGCAAAAAAGATCAGATTATTTGTAAGAAAAAAAAAAATTCTGGCATGATTTCTACAGTTCTGAAGTTCTAAACATACAAGAACTCAGACAACACTGTATAAATCTTTCCTTCTTGAGGAGTCTACCATAGGATGAGTTTCATCCAACCTATAGAAGACTGAGAAATCTTCAGCAAAAGAACCAATGATGAGCATTTAATATATGTAATTGTAGAACTAAGACTAAAACAAGGGTAGAGATATGGATGAAAGAATAGTATGTAAGTGTTATATATTCTGACAAAGAAAGATATAACTTTAAAAATGAGAGGAAAAGAGCAAGAGAAAGGAAAAACAAGAAAAAATATTATTGACTGCTGTGGATAATAGGAGGCAGTCAAAAGGTATTATTTAAAACTGACAGAACAGAGGGTGAAAGGTGAAATAAGAAAAAATAGGTGGTTAGGAGCACTCTAAAAAGAACAAACATAAGGGAAACAAACAAGCCTTCTAAAATGCTAAAAATTTAAATAGTAAAGATGGGGGCTTCTGCCTACAGAAAAAAGGAGTAGATATACTTTTCCCTATTCTTCCCACTAAGTGCAAAGAACCAAACAGAAATTTTATACTTAAAAATACAGTAACCAAAATAAAAGCTTCAATGTATGAGCTCAACAGAAGAATGGAGAGGACAGAGCAAATAACCAGTGAACTTGAAGGCAGATGACAGAAACTACACAATCTGAACAACAGAGAGAAAATAGACCAAAAAAAAAAAAAAAGAACGGAGCCTCAGGGACCATGGGACTATAACAAAAGATTTAACATTTGTGTCACTGGATCCCCAAGAAGGAGAGAAGAAAGAGAGCAGGACTGAAGAAGTGCTCAAAGAAATGACTGAAAATTTCCCAAGTTTTGCAGAAGACCGAAGTCTACAGATTCAATAGCTGAAAAAATCTCAAACTGGGTAAACTCAAAGAAATTCACATGGAGACACATAACAGTCAAATTTATGTAAACTAGAAACAAACAAAAAATATTGAAAGAAGCAAGAAATATCTGTAGGAAAAAAAAAATTAAATGACAGCAGATTTTCTTACCAAAAATCATGGAGACCAGAAAGAAATGGCATAACAGAATCCCACAACCAACAAAAATATCCTGCAGGAATGAGGAAATCAAGACATTCTCAGATGATGGAAAATTGTCACTAGCAGACCTATCTTTAAATAATGGCTAAAAGAAATTCTCTAAACAGAAAGAAACAATAAAATAAAAAAACTTTGGAACATGAGGAATAAAGAAAGAACACCATAAGTAAAAACATGGGTAAATAAAATAGACTTTCCTTCTCTTATATCTTCTAAATTATGCTTGATGATTAAAGTAAAAATTGTAACACTGTCTAATGTGGTTCTACATGTATGTGGGAGAAATAATTAGACAATTATAAAAGGTTAAAAAGACGTAAAGGGAGGTAAGATTTCTACACTTCACTTGAACCAGTAAAATGATACCAGTAGACTGTGGTAAGTTATATGTCTATAATATAATACATAAAGAAGCCACTAAAATAATATACAAAGAGACACACTCAAAAACAATATAAGTAAATCAAAATAAAATTCTAAAAAATGTTCAAGTAACCCACAGTAAGGCAATAAAAAGTGAAACAAAAACAATATGGAGAACAAGCAGAAAGCAAAAAATAAAAAGCAGACTTAAGCCCTAACATATCACTAAGACTTCCCAACTCATTCAATAAGGCCAGTATTATCATGATACTAAAACAGGAAAAGATAGTACAAAAAAAGTAGAAAAAGAAAACTACAGACCAATATCCAACATGAATACAGACACAAAAATCCTTAAAATATTAGCAAATAAAATTCCACAATATATAAAATGAACCTTACACCACATCCAAGTGGAATTTATTCCAGGGATGCAAGGCTGGCTCAATATTTGAAAATCAATCAATAATCTGTCATAACAACAGACTAAACAAGAAAGGTTGCATGATCATATTGATCAATGCAGAAAAAGCATTTAACAAGCTTCAATGCCCATTCATGATCAAAACTTCCAGAAAACATAGAAATAGAGGGGAGCTTTCTCAACTTGATAAAATGCACCTACAAAAAGTTACAGCTAACTGTACTTAATAGTGAAAGACCAAATGCTTTCTTCCCTAAGATCAGGAATAAGACAAGGAATCCCACTCTCATGACACTTATTCATCATAGTGCTGGAAGTTCTCCAGTGCAATAAGGCAAGAAAAGGAAATAAGAGGTAAACGCATCAGAAAGGAAGAAATAAAACTGTCCCTGTTTGCAGATGACATGATTATCTACTTATAAAAACCCATGGAACCTACCAGAAAAAACAAAAACTCTTAGAACTAATAAGTGAGTTGAGCAAGATCACAGGATACAAAATAAACATATAAAAATCGATTATAAGGGGAGATGGGAGGGTAGAGAGGGTTAGAAACTGACAAAATTGTCACGAAAGGAGAGACTGGAAGGGCTGACTCATTAGGGGGAGAGTAAGTGGGAGTATGGAGTAAGGTGTATATAAGCTTATATGTGACAGACTGACTTGGTTTGTAAACGTTCACTTAAAGCTCAATAAAAATTATTTTAAAAAATCGATTATAGTTCTATATAATAATAATGAACACTGAAATAAAAAATACAATACTATTTAAAATAACTATAAAAAAAAAATAAATTCTTAGATGTAAATCTAACAAAACATATCCAGGACTTTTGTGCTGAGAACTAAAAAATGATGCAAGAAATTAGAAAGAGAAGATTTAAATAAACGGAGAGGCATACCATGTTCATGGATTGGAAGACTCAACAGAGAAAAGATGTCAACTCTCTCCAAATTGATATACAGGTTTAATATAATTCCTATCCAATCCCAGCAATATTTTTGCAGATATAGACAATATTATTCTAACATTTATATAGAAAGAAAAAGACTAGAATATCTCAAACAATTTTGAAAAAGAGTAAAATGGGAGACCCTGTCTATTCAATTTCAAGACTTACTATATAGCTACAGTTATCAAGACTGTGTGGAATTGGCAGAGGCAACAGACATACTCATAAACAGAACAGAATTGAGGACCCAGAAATAGAGCCACACAAATATGCCCAAATAGTTTTTGAAAAGATGTAAAAGCAACTCACTGAAGAAAAAATAGCCTTTTCAATAAATGATGCTGGAGCAATTGGACATTCATAGGCAAAAAAAAAAAAAAAATCTAAACCTAAGTCTCATACCTTATACAAAAATTAACTCAAACGGATCATGGACTTAAATGTAAAACATAAAAGTATAAAATTTTAGAAAATAGCATTGAAGAATATCTTTGAGGTTTAGGGCTAGGTAAAGAGTCCTTAGATTTGACACCCAAAGCACAGTCTATAAAAGGGAAAATTTACAAACTGCACTTCGCAAAATTGAAGAATTTTTCTCTGCAAAAGGCCCTAGGTAAGAGAATAAAAAAACAACCTACAGAGAGGGAGAAAATATTTGCTAAACAGTTCAATCAAGTATACGAGACCAAATGGGTAACACCTATCCAAAAACAAAGACAAGAAGGCAGAAAGGAACAGGAAAACCGGATGAATGGACACAGGGAACCCAGGGTGGAAAGGAAAAGGGGGAGAATGGTGACACACTGTGGGGATTGCAACCAATGTCACAGTGTATAAATTTTTGAATGAGAAGCTAATTTGTGCTATAAACTTTCACCTAAAGCACAATTTAAACAAAAAAGCCTAAATGTGCAACTACCATACAACTCTGGGCATTTATCTGAGAGAAAGGAAAATATGTTCACACAAATACTAGTGCACAGAAGTATATGGTAGCTTTATTTGTAATAACTAAAAACTGGAAACAACCCACATGTCCTCAACAGGTAAATGCTTAAAAACTGCAGTACATCCACACTATGGAATACTACTAAGCAATAAAAATGAAAGAACTATTGATATTCTCAATCTGGATAAATCTCCACAGAATCATGCTGAGTAAAAAAAAAAAAAAAGTCAATCTCAAAAAGTTATATGATTTCATTTAGATAACATTCTTGAAATGACAAAATTATAGAAATGAAAAACAGGTTAGTGCTTGTCAGAGGTTAAGGATGGCATGAGATAGGAGGAGAGTAGCTGTGGCTATAAAGCATAACATAAGGCATTTTTTGGTGATGGAATTGTTCTGTACATTGTATCAATGTCAATATCATGGTTGTGATGTTGTACTATAGTTTTTGCAAGATGTTACCATTGGAGAAAACAGGATAAATAGTACATAAGATCTCCCTATATTATTTCTTACAACTACATGTGAATCTACAATTATATCAAAATAAAAAGCTTATACTGAGGGAGCCAGCACAACTTGTACAAGGCAAGATCTTGGAAGCTCCACAGACACATCCAAACTCCCTGAAGGATTAAATTGTTGGGCTGAGGGCTGTGGGGACCATGGTCTCAGGGAACATCTAGCTCAATTGGCATAACATAGTTTATAAAGAAAATGTTTTACTTTCTACTTTGGTAAGTAGCGTCTGGGATCTTAAAAGACTATGAGTGGCCATCTAAGATACTCCATTGGTCTCACTCCATCTGGATCAAGGGAGAATGAAGAAAACTAAAGATAAAAGGGGAAGATTAGTCCAAAGGACTAATGGACCACATCTACCACGGCCTCCACCAGACTGAGTCCAGTACAACTAGATGGTGCCCAGCTATCACCACTGACTGCTCTGACAGGTATCACAATAAAGGGCCCTGAACAAAGCTGGAGGAAAATGTAGAACAAAATTCTAACCCACAAAGAAAGACCAGCATTAATGGCCTGACAGAGTCTGGAGAAACCCCGAGAGTATGGCCCCCAGCCAATCTTTTAGCTCAGTAATGAAGTCACTCCCGAGGTTCACCCTTCATCCAAAGATTAGACAGGCTCATAAAACAAAACAAGTCTAAAGGGGCACACAAGTCCATGGGCAAGGGCTAGAAGGCAGGAGGGGACAGGAAAGTTGGTAATAGGAAACCCAAGGTAAAGAGGGGAGAGTGTTGACATGTCGTGGGGTTGTTAACCAATGTCATAAAACGATATGTGTACTAACTGTTTAATGAGAAGCTAGTTTTTCTGTAAACCTTCATCTAAAGTACAGTAAAATAAAAAAATAAAAAGCTTAATATAAAAAGTAACAAAGATGACAAATCAGGAAAACACATTATATATATAGCATAATACATACACTAAAACCAGTACCACATAAATAATATGACAGCATTGAGCCAAATGTATCAGCCACATCAACAGACTGAAAGGGCTTATGTCACCAACGAAAAGAAAATATATTTGTTAATTAACTCTTTGCTGATTATAAGAGACACACTTAAACACTGTGTTAAAAATTGATAGGCAATGATGTACCAGGTAAGTGGAAACAATAAGAAAGCAGAAATTGGGATCCTAAAATGAAAGTAGAATTCAGGCGAAATAAATAAATATTTATATATTAAATGAAACAAACAAAATAAGTAAGTTTTGTGCTGCTAAAAGACACAATTCAAAATGAATATATAACAGTTATGGATATCTATGCACCAAATAACATAGCAACCACCTATATGCAAGAAGATACAGAGAAAACTATAGGAGATGCAAGACTGGAGAGAAACACCTGATAAAAGAAGACTAACACACCATTCTTAGTTCAGACAAGTAAAATAGATACAAAATAAGTAAGCCTACAGAAGTCCTAAAAAAACAAAAACAATAAGGTAAATGTTTTATATATATATATAACTTTATACACTGAAAATTAAAAATAAGCCTTCTCAGGTATAGAAGACTAAACATGAAAGCTGGTCAAATATTAGATCTCAAAAGAAATATCAGTAAGTTTCATGAATTAGAAATATTTTGAGCCACACTCTCTGATCACAACTCAATAAAAATTGAAATTAAATACAAAATGTTATAAAGGTCCTTTCACCTTAAAAAAAAGTACTAAATAACTTTTTAGAAAAAGGGGAAATATAAACATAAAATAATTTCTGGAAAAAAAGGATAGCGAAAATACTACATATCAGATTCTATGGGACACAAGGTTTGGGATAGCTGTATAATAAAAGTGACACAATAAAAAATAAATAAATTCAATTCTCAGTTCTAAAACCTAGGAAAATAAGAACAAAAAGAAACTATAATGAAAAATGGTCAAAGACATAAACTGGTAATT
Source organism: Elephas maximus indicus (assembly GCF_024166365.1). Classification (NCBI taxonomy): domain Eukaryota; kingdom Metazoa; phylum Chordata; class Mammalia; order Proboscidea; family Elephantidae; genus Elephas; species Elephas maximus. The sequence goes on from NC_064819.1 coordinate 165,304,291, forward strand.
CACAAAAAAAATAAACATATGAAAAGATGTTTAACTCCTTAATAATATAAATGTAAAAAAACACACTGAAATGACATTTCTCATCCATCAGACTGGCAAAAATTCAGAAGCTTGACAATACGTCGTATTGACAATATGTGGGGAAGCAGGCACTACCATATGTTGCTGGTGGGAATGCAAAATGGTACAACTCTTATGGAGCAGAATTTGGCAATACCTAACAAAACTACCTCTGTATTTCCTCTTTGACCTGGCAATCCCACTTCAAAGATGCTACCCTGAAAATACATCCCCAATTACAGAAAATAACTATGCACAAGGAGGAAACCCTGGTGGCATAGTGGTTAAGAGCTACAGCTGCTAACCATAAGGTCAGCAGTTTGAATTCACCAGGCACTCCTTGGAAACACTATGGGGCAGTTCTACTGTGTCCTACAGGTCTCTATGAGTTGGAATCTACTTGACGGCAATGGGTTAACGGGTTATGCTCAAGGTTATTCATTGCAGCATCATCTGCAACAATAAAATATTATAAATTGCCTAAATGTTCAATCATAGAAGTTTAGTTGAATAAACTATAGAACATAAACAAAATGGAGAACTATGCAGCTGTTAAAAAAAACAGATATGTATACATGTATAATATATATATTATATAAATATATGTATTATTTTATAGCTTATATAATTGTAAATTATATATATTAAATGTAATATATAAACCACATAAATTAGAGAGAATTGACTACATATGTATATATAATATGCTACATTTTATACAAAAAAATAAGGGATATAAAATATACACATGTATCTATTAGCTTTTGCAAAAAGAAACACAGGAAGGATAAACCAGAAAACAAGGAAATTGGTTACTTAAGGGAATGGGGGAGGAGGAAATGTGGTGGCAGCGATAGAGGAGGGAAATAAAAATGTATTGCCTTACTCTGTCTGGTGATAGGGTCAGGAGCACACCAGTAGCAGAAGCACACTTAGTATACAGGTCTTAGTTTCTAAATACCATTCTCCAATGAAAGGAACCACAGCTCCTTGGGAAATAGCTGATTCCAGGGCTAGGGCAGGGAACCTAAAAGATGAACCTGGAACATCTTGGTGCACCAGAAAGTAGGAGTGTGATGGGGGCCTGTCAGCTTAAAGGAGTTCCACTAGCCAAGTCTGGGAAAACTTAGGCAAAAATATATAAGGTTAGTAATGAATAAATTATAACCCACTAAATAAAATAGGAACCCATGAGATTACACTGATAGCAAACTAATGAAGGGGGAAGAAGAGAGTTATCTTTTATACAGTAAAGTGCCAACTGATAAATGTGGAGAGTTAGGCCAATTAACTAAACAAAGCTCACTGGACACTAATTTTTGGTTAATTTTTCTGAAACCTCTGTTTTTCCTTCCTGGAAAATTTGTTCTCATCGTGAATACTCTCTACCTTAATTTTCTCATATTTCTTATCTAAAATTTAACTTTCAAACCATTCCCCAAGCCCACTCTTCAGACAAAGATTAGACAGGACGATAATACAGAAAAAAATACTTAAGAGGAACACGCTTCTGAGTTCAATCAGATGTACGAGACCAAATGGGTAGCTCCTGTCTGAAAGCAGGATGAGTAGGCAGGAAGATACAGGAATGGGATGAATGGACATAGGGAACCCCGGGGTGGAAAAGGGGAGGGTGCTGTCACATTGTGGGGACTACAAGCAAAGTCACAAAACAATATGTATATAAATTTTTGAATGAGAAATTAACTTGAGCTGTAAACTTTCACCTGAAGCACAATAATAAAAACTAAAAAAAAAATTTTAAAGGCATTTATGTTGACAAATTAAGGAGTCAGATGAGGGATGAAGTATGTCCTTCTCACCTGAAACAAGAAACCAGTGCCACCTGAGGTGGGCTGAAACTGGCAGGTAAGGAATGGGGTGACTGCCAGAAATAAATGTCCTATATGACATCCGCAGTCCCCCAGCCCCCCTCCAGATTTCTGCTCATGAAAGAATCATTCTTTCTAGAAGAAACATATATCTCATCCAGTTAAAGGTCTGAGCCATTAGTTGGCCTTAACACACATCCAATGGGAACTATTTACCATCATTCATTCTAATGTTTATTCTCATATTTATTGAGTGCCTATTATTTTCAAGACAGTGTGCCAGGTGAAAAAAGGAATACAGCCCCACCTTCAAGGTGTCCACATTAGGAGATGAATAATGCACAGAATATAAGACTAAAAATTAGAAATAATGGCTTATTAATAAGCAATGAGAGTAATCCTGTATAGACTATACATTGAGAAAGGCTAAGTGTAATATGATTTCTACATGTCTCACAAATATTTTATCATTGGCAAAGAATTTTAATGAATTTTTTTGTGAAATTAAGCTTAATTACATATTACTCCCAAAGAGTTAAGCTTTTCAAAACTTCAGGAAAAAGTAGAGAAAACATTCTAAAATGAAAAAAATAAAATCTTGAGTCTCATTCCAGGGTTGAGGATGATTTCACTAGAGGAACTTTAATACAAGTTGGATGTGGCAAGGACATGAATAGAGGAAAAAACTGCATAATATTGCAGTTCCAAGGAAAGAGCCATTATTCTCTCCTTTAACACCATAAATTATTTAGAAGGGGGAAAGGAACCGTGATGTATTGATTACGAGGCAATTTACTATATGATTTGCATATGCTTTTGGAGTGGGTTTTTAACTTATACCCATGACAACTATAACAGTTACCATCATCAAATACTTGGTGCATGCTAGTCATTACGCTAAGGTTACACAGGCAGTATCTTATTAAATGCTAGCAACAGCTTTAGAGTATCATTGATCCCCTTTTACAGATGCAGCAAATGAGGCTCGAAAAAAATTTGCCCAAGGTCACACAATAATGAAGTTCAAGAGGAGATATGCAATTCCAGAGACCTTGCTCTTTCTACTACCCCATATCAAATACTTAAATAACAATGAAAATAGTGGAGTCCCTGGAGAAGGACATCATGCTTTGTAAAGCAGAGGGTCAGCAAAAAAGAGGAAGACCCTCAATGAGATGGATTGACACAGTGGCTGCAACAATGGGCTCAAGCATAACAACAATCGTGGGGATGGTGCGGGACCGGGCACTGTTTTGCTCTGTTGTACTCCGGGTCGTTAAGAGTCGGAACCAGCTTGACAGCACCTAACAACAACAACAATTATAAGCAGTATTAAATCCTAGGCCCCCCAAGCATATTTTAACAAAGGGATTCTTTTCAAAACTCTACACCTCCAGAAAACCATCTCTGCACACCCTTGGGTGATGTCCTCTCATCCCTGAAGCCGTCTTCTACCACAATTACATCCACAGATATGCTTCTTTTGATAACAGCCATAGTATTCATTCCTGCTTCAACAGCATGTTCCAGACAGGTGCTTTGCATTCATCTGAATGGGGCAGCAACAATCCAGCTCAGGAAAAAATGCCAGATGCCAGATGTTTCAACAATAGATGCTACAGTTATCTATTTCTATTCTGGCAGCTCATTGAGGTTTTTTTAAAAATTATTTTTAGCTGTAAAATATATAGAGAGACCCTCTTATGGTAAAGTCCTGTTTTCTATGAAAAACTTTCACTCTATCAGGCATGAGCAGCTTTCCTCTTGATTTGTGTCTGAACCATGAGAAAAAAATCACAGATGCAGACTGCACTGTACTAAGAACATATGCAGGCTTTTAAATCACTTTTATCTTACTTTTTACTAATGTAACCCTGAAACATAAAATATGTTCTTTTTTTCATTCACTGTTATGGGAAGAACAGATGGTGAAAGGGTTAGATTAAAGTAATACAGCATGTCCATTAAAATAACCCCCACTGCTGGGGATGCTTCCCTCAAACAGGAGTCATGTTTACTATAAAGAACGGCTTTGCCTTACACACATAGGAAATTGCCGGGAGTTTTCTCAAGAATAAACCTAAGGGTAAGAGAAAAACTAATGTCAGAATCAAATGCATTTTTAAATGACAATAATGCAAGTTATTTTGCTAATCTGAGAGGCTGACTGAAACCATGTGCCTGTGAACAATGTAGCTGAACAGCAGTTAAATGATGACATTCATTTCTAACTTGAAAATGTTTAAAAAATGTTTAGTACCTAGAAAACAACTAGCTGAAACTGAAAAGAAGGTGTCAAGTAGAAATTATTTTCAATAGTTTTGCTTAGGAGCAGATAAAAATTGTTGCCCTATTTGGAATTTGTCATTAATAGTGAGAATAATTCTGTATAGATTATACATTAAGAAAGGCTAAGTATAACATGATTTCTACACAAGTCTCACAAATATTTAGCATTGGAAAAGAAGTCTAATAAATTTTTATGAAATTAAGCTTAATTACATATACTCCCAAAGAGTTAAGCTTAAAAAACTTCAAGAAAAATTACAGAAAACATTCTAAAAAGAAAAATTATTAGCCTTATAACCGATGACTGCCCTGACAGGGAACACAACAGAGAACCCTGAGGGAGCAGGAGAGCAGTGGGTTGCAGACCCCAAATTCTCATAAAAAGACCAGACTTAATGGTCTGACTGAGACTAGAAGGACCCCAGTGGTCATGGCCCCCAGACCTTCTGTTGGCCCAGGACAGGAACCATTCCCAAAGCCAACTCTTTAGACATGGATTGGACCAGACAATGGGTTTGAGAGGGATGCTGGTAAGGAGTGAGCTTCTTGGATCAGGGGGACACTTGAGACTATGTTGGCATCTCCTGCCTGGAGGGGAGATGAGAGGGTAGAGGGGGTTAGAAGCTGATGAAATGGACATGAAAAGAGAGAGTGGAGGGAGGGAGCGGGCTGTTTCATTAGGGGGAGAGTAATTGGGAGTGTGTAGCAAGGTGTATATAAGTTTTTGTGTGAGAGACTGATTTGATTTGTAAACTTTCACTTAAAGCACAATAAAAACTATTAAAAAAAAAATTATTAGCCTTGAGTCGCTTTCCGGAGTTGAAGGTAAATTCACTAGAGGAACAAAAAAGTGAATAGTAAATTGTCAGCTTCCCAAAAGCAGTTTTTAAGAATGTATTTGAAAGATTTTCACTCATTATTTTTCTGATTTGATCTACTTGTAATATTTATTGTGACACTGTTTTTTAACTTTAATCCACACTTCAGTTATTTTTAGCTCTAAAAATATTCTGTTGAAAAACCTTTCATACCTGTAAATTCTCTGATATATTTCATAGAGACATGAGAAGTTTTGTTTTGTTTTAATATGCTTCAAATGTGGTTTGAAATGTCATAGGCCTTCTCTTAATCCACTCCCCCCCTCCCCAGCCCCCTGGCCACAGTTACAAAAATGTTCCTGGGATTTGGTTCACTCATTTTTCTCACAGAAAGTAACCATAGTCCGCATCTCATTAGCTGTCAGGGTGATGTGCAGCTGGAAGGGAATCAGCACTCCGGACCAGAGGCCGGATTTCTTCCAATGTAATTCTATAAGGAATCCCCTATAGGGTTCCATATGGAGAGAGCTGTTCCCATACCATGGAAATTTACAACCATATCCTTTTGCAAATCCAAAGGTGTCCTAAAGGCTGAAGCATTTTCATTCTGCTGAAGATTTTAAACAGGTAATAATGAACACAGAATAAACATTTAATTAAGCCCTTTGTGTCATGGTATCCACAGCTGTAAATGATAAAGAATACGGCAACTTGCATAGGTAATACAGAAATAGCTCTAGCCTGTTAGGTAAATGCTGGGTGTCCAGAACCAGTAGTACTAATTTTAATGGCAATGCTCTTTCACAATGCACTTTGGGCATGAGCCAGAACCACTTCCATCCTTTCACTGATGCTCTGACTTACTCTGATTTTCTGCACATATGTGTCAGATTAGGTGGGCTTGAATTAGATGGGTATAGATATGCCAGCTGCCCCAACCCTTTTACTGTACTACAGCTTTGTTTGGTTTTCCACTGGTTTATTCTGGGTCTAGACAGAAGAGGGGCTGCTCAAGCTGCTCTTGGTCGTGTCCTAGGTCTGTGCCGACAGATTGGCAGGCGTATTACTGGACTTCTGTATGCTGAAAGAGGTCTATGGATTTGTAATCTTGTGAAAAGAAACTGAAGTTTGAAGGCACTCCACTGAGTTAATCAATTTCAAACTGATGCTTGTAAATGGAAGAGTGGGGTCTACCTTTTCTTCTTCTAAGCCAAGCACAATACAATAATGAGGAAAACTAAAACAGCACAGACTATCTGTTAAACAATATACACCAGAACTTTGACCTTCTAGAGAAACACAATTCAATACACTATGACATGCTAAAGCAGTTTCCTAAAAACTTCTGAAAGAAGGGTGAAAGAAATCTAGATTTTTTTAGGTAAAATATTCTGACCCAACGTTCTTAAGTCTAGAAGATTCCCATTATGAGTAAGTCAAATCCCACTATGAATTGTCAAAGAAAGTATTGTTCTCCTTAATTTCACTATTTATTTTTAATGAAATTTGATTTTACAGGTTTTGTTAAGATAAATTTCCCTGCATACATTTTGATAGTAGATTCACCCCTTCCTCTTTGCTCATATGTTCAGCATGGGAGCAGGATCAAAAATTTCAGCCATCACTTCCACTGTGAGAGAAGCAGAGGCTTCCAATTTGATTTAGCAAAATTGCTGCCCTGCTGCCTAATTCCTTTTCTGTACAGCTTCAGATAGGTTCATTCCTGTTTGAACCTGTGCTGTGAATTTGCATTTCCACCCCAGATATGGAGCCCTGGTGGTGAAGTAATTAAGAGCTCAGGCTGCTAACCAAAAGTTTGGCAGTTCAAATCCACCAGGCACTCCCTGGAATCCCTACGGGGCAGTTCTACTCTGTCCTATAGGGTCATTATGAGTCAGAATCAATTCGATGGCACGCAAAAACAACCCCACATATACTGAATCAGAATCTACATTTTAACAAGATCCCCAGGTGATTCTTATGTATAATAAATTTTGAGAACCACCGCTTTACTAGTGGTTCTCAGAATTGGTCCCTACCATGGTCTTGGGGAACATCTAGTTCAACTGGCATAACGCAGTTTATAAAAAAATGTTCTACATCCTACTTTAGTGAATAGCATCTGGGATCTCAAATGCTTGCAAGTAGCCATCCAAGATACTCCACTGGTCTCACCCCATCAGGAGCAAGAGAGAATAAAGAAAACCAAAAACACAAGTGAAAAATTAGTCCAAAGGAATAATGGACCACAGCTACCACAGCCTTCGCCAGACTGAGTCCAGCACAACTAGATGGTGCCCAGCTTCCACCACCGACTGCTCTGACAGGGATCACAATAGAGGGTCCCAGACAGAGCTGGAGAAAAATGGAGAACAAAATTCTAACTCACGAAAAAAGAAAAAAAAAAAGTCCAGACTTACTGGTCTGATGGAAACTGGAGAAACCTCAGGAGTATGGCCCCTGGACACCATTTTAACTCAGTAAAGAAGCCACTCCTGAGGTTCCCTTCATCCAAAGATTAGAGAAGCCCATAAAGCAAGACTAAATGCACACACCAGTCCAAGGGCAAGGACTAGAAGGTGGGGGGGTTGGCGGGGGGAGGGACAGGAAAGCTGGTAATGGGGAACCCAAGGTCAAGAAGAGGAGAGTGTTGACATGCCATGCAAGTGGCAATCAATGCCACGAAACAATATGCATATTAATTGTTTAATAAGAAACTAATTTGCTATGTAAGCCCTCATCTAAAACACAGCTTTTTTAAAAAAGAATTGGTCCCTAACCAGCAATGCTTAAGAACTTGTTAGAAATACAAGCTCTCAGCAGGGGTTCAAACCAGAAATGAACCAGTTCGAAGCCCTGTTGAGCTCCTTGTTGCAGCCACTGTGTCAATCCACCTCATTGAGGGCCTTCCTCTTTTCTGCTGACCCTGTACTCTGCCAAGCATGATGTCCTTCTCCAGGGACTGATCCTTCCTGACAACATGTCTAAAGTATGTAAGACGCAGTTTTGCCATCCTTGCCTCTAAGGAGCATTCTGGCTCTACTTCTTCTAAGACACATTTGTTCGTTCTTTTAGCAGTCCATGGTATAGGCAATATTCTTTGCCAACACCACAGTTCGGAGGCGTCAACTCTTCCTCAGATCCAGAACATCTTACTTTATGGAGGAGAGATGTGTTTAACATGAATTATGCCTTATAGCCAGGAATCTGTGACCAGGCACTATCTCCAGCACCTGACCAAAATAATTTCTGATGCAGGAAAGGCATGATCAGGGGCCTCAGGGGCCTCCTAAGATCAGTCAAAAGCATTCTCACCCAAATCACTGAACCCATGGTATCTAGAAAGGCACTCACTACATTCTGCTTCCTTCACAGGAAAAGCTTTACTACCACCTTTTCCTCTGGATTATAAGTATCTTGAAGACAATAATGGCATTATTCGCTTCCATATTCACTCCAAATTTCAAGGACTTGAAACATGCTTTGCAATAAATATATAACTATATATATATATACATATAATATGTAACAGTTATGTAATTAATGTGTGTGTGTATATATATGTATGTATACGGCTGCAGAAGTATATCGACAGGGAACTGCCAGAAATTCAGGCTGGTTTCAGAAGAGGACATGGAACTGGGGAATATCATTGCTGATGTCAGATGGATCCTGGCTGAAAGCAGAGAATACCAGAAGGATGTTTACCTGTGTTTTATTGACTATGCAAACGTATTCGACTGTGTGGATCACAACAAACTATGCGAAGAATGGGAATTCCAGAACACTTAATTGCGCTCATGAGGAAACTTTATATAGATCAAAAGGCGGTTGTTTGGACAGAACAAGGTTTAAAGTCAGGAAAGGTGTGCGTCAGGGTTGTATTCTTTCACCGTACCTATTCAATCTGTATGCTGAGCAAATACGAGAACCTGGACTATATGAAGAAGAACGGGCCATTAGGATTTGAGGAAGATTCATTAACAACCTGTGTTATGCAGATGACACAACCTTGCTTGCTGAAAGTGAAGAGGACTTGAAGCACTTACTAATGAAGATCAAAGACCACAGCCTTCAGTTTGGATTGCACCTCAACATAAAGAAAACAAAAATCCTCACAACTGAACCAATGAGCAACATCATGATAAATGGAGGAAAGATTGAAGTTGTCAAGGATTTCATTTTACTTGGATCCACAATCAACAGCCATGGAAGCAGCAGTCAAGAAATCAAAAGACGCATTGCACTGGGTAAATCTGCTACAAAGGACCTCTTCAAAGTGTTGAAGAGCAAAGACGTCACCTTGAAGACTAAGGTGCGCCTGAGCCAAGCCATGGTATTTTCAATCACATCATATGCATGCAAAAGCTGGACAATTAATAAGGAAAACCGAAGAAGAACTGACGCCTCCGAATTGTGGTGTTGGCAAAGAATATTGCCTATACCATGGACCGCCAAAAGAACAAACAAATGTGTCTTAGAAGTACAGCCAGAACGCTCCTTAGAGGCAAGGATGGCAAAACTGCGTCTTACATACTTTAGACATGTTGTCAGGAAGGATCAGTCCCTGGAGAAGGACATCATGCTTGGCAGAGTACAGGGTCAGCAGAAAAGAGGAAGGCCCTCAATGAGGTGGATTGACACAGTGGCTGCAACAACGAGCTCAAGCATAACAATAATTATAAGGATGGCTCAGGACCCAGCAGTGTTTCGTCCTGTTGTACGTAGGGTTGCTATGAGTTGGAACCAACTCGATGGCACCTAAAAACAACACAAACGTATATGTGTATATATGTATACATAAAAAAAAAAAATACACATATATAATATGTAGTAAATGCCCAGTAATTCTCAAGTTTTAAAAAATGAACAAAAAATTTTATTCAGACAATTTCATTCAAAAAAATGTCATTCAAACATATTTCTATTACCGGGTTGAGGGGGGCTGTGATACAAGGAAGTTTAATACACAATCCCATCCTCCAGTAGCATCTATCCAGTTGTACAAGTGTCAGATACATGAAAAGCTAATAACCAAAAAAAAAAAGTAAAGAACAATATAATACATACATGTTGTTGTTGTTAGGTAAGTTCTGACCCATAGCGAGCCTGCATACAACAGAACAAGACACTGCCCAGTCCTGTGCCATCCTCATGATCGTTTTTATGCTTGAGCCCATTGTTGCAGGCACTATGTCAGTCCATCTCATTGAAGGTCTTCCTCATTTTTGCTGACTCTCTACTTTATCAAGCATGATGTCCTTTTCCAGGGAGTGGTCCCTCCTGCTCTGGTGGCCCAGTGGTTAAGAGCTCGGCTGCTAACCAAAAGTTCAAATCCACTGGCGCTCCTTGAAAACCCTATGGAGCAGTTCTACTCTGTCCTATAGGGTTGATATGAGTCAGAATCAACTCAGTGGCAACAGGTTTAATACATACATATATAAATGAAAATAATATACAATCATTAAAAATGATGATGGGAATCTAGCTTTACATAGATTTTATTAAGTGAATTCATTTGGACTTTATTGTTAAGTGAAAATGTACATTAGAAAAGAGTGTGATCCCATTTTTTGTAAACTTGAAGTGTGAGTGTTTACATATAGAGGGATATCCTGCCTGGATACGCACCAAAAGAATTATCTCTAGGTCAGGGGTCAGCATGGCCTGTGGGCCAAATTCAACTGGCCAACTGTTTTTATAAACACATTTTCATTGGCACACAGCCATACTCCTCTCCTCCTTGGCTACTTTCACACCAGGATGGCAGAATTGAGTTGTCACAACAGAGACCATGTAGCCAACAAAGCCAAAGAACACTTACTCCCTCACTGTTTACAGAAAAAGTTGCTGATTCCTGCTCTAGGTGATAAGATTTTAGATTTTTATTATTTTCTTTATTATTTTGATGTACTGCTTGCGTTTTGACAGTATACATCATTTTAAATAAGAAATGAGACAAAACTAATTTCATGTTTGAATCATTAAAAACTGTATCAAATACTTTAAGACATAGGTTTATTATGGCTTATGAGTAAGTATTTAATAACTTGTTTGCACTCTAAATACTTTGGACCCAGAGGAAGGGGCAGTCACTGGGGATGAGAGGTATACTTGCAGCTGTGCTTTGATGGGTGAGTAGGATTTGAGAGGCTCAACAGGCAGGTGTGCTCAGGGCAGAGTGCAGAGACTTTGACTAGAGTGGAGAACTGACATGGAAAGGGCAGAAAGGGCAGGGGCAAAGCAAGCAGAATTGTAGCTCAGGTCAAATTATGGAGCTTGGACTTCATACTGTAAACAACAAAAAGCATTTAAGCCAGGGGGCGGGGGGTGGGGGGGGCGGCACGATAAAAATATTTCAAAAAGCTCACTCCAGCAGGAATGACCAGAGGCCAAAAGCACAGTAAGGAGGCTGATGGAGCAGTCTAAATGTGCTGTTTTGCTCTAGTAAGTCTGGAACCAGACAAAGGTAGTGAGAATGAGGTAGAAGAAGGACATGAAGAAACAACAGAAAACATCAGGAACAAACATGACCTTCACAAGGCCTTCTGTGATCAGAAGATGAAAAACAAAACCAACCAACCAAGCAAACAACAAAGAGACTTCTTTTTCTATAGTGGAAATCTATTCCTCATGGAGCATAACACACTGCTAAAGCTGTAGTCCTAGGAGTCCCTAGGTGGAGCAGAGGTTAAGTGCTTGACCACTAGCCAAAAAGTTGGAGTTCAAACCCACTAAGAGGTGCCTCGGAAAAAAAGGACTGGTGATCTGCTTCCAGAAGGTCACAGCCTTGAAAACTCTATGGAGCGGTTTTACTCTGCCAGCATGGGATCACCATGAGTCAGAGCCAACTCAACAGCTAAACAACAAAGGTGCAGTCCAATGTGTGTATCTGTGTGTGTGTGTGTGTCTGTGTGTGTGCATGCATGTATACTTGAGTCACCTCTGACTCAGGAAGACCCCATTTGTAACAAAATGAAATGTTACCCAGTCCTGCACCATCTTCATGATCATTGCTATGTTTGAATCCATTGTTGTAGCCATTGTGTCAATTCATCTCATTGAGGGATTTCCTCACCTTCACTCGACCTCCACTTTACCAAGCATAATGTCTCTCTCTCTCTCTCTCTATATATATATATATGCGTGTGTGTGTGTGTATTGCCATCAAGTTGATTCCAACTCATAGCAACACTATAGGACAAAGTAGAACTGCCCTATAGGGTTTCCAAGGAGCAGCTGGTGGATTCAAACTGCCAACCTTTTGGTTAGCAGCCATAGCTCTTAACCACTACGCACCAGGGTTTCCTTGTGTGTGTGTGTGTGTGTGTGTGTGTATTTAAAGAAGAATGAGAAGACTGATCTAGAAGGAGTCTACTGATAATGGGAACTGAGCCCTGGAACTAGAATTGAGCCTATAAACAAAGATGGATGACTGAAATGGAAGATACAGCCAAATGGTAATTCTTACACGGCCATATTTATCAGTGTGACTGATAAATGTTCACACAGTTATTTTGTAATCAAAACACAGAGAGAGAGAAAACAAATGTCAGCTGTCACATCCCTCCTCTGTTACACTGGAGATGACAGCGGGACATGAAGACTAGAAAGCTTACTTGAGAACTAGATGTGGATAGTTCTCTGTCCCTACCTACAGTGTGAGCCAGAGAGAGTTTGGTTAAAGTTTTACCCTTAAAAGAACCTGTAGATTCTATCCTATTAATTCTTCCTCAGTATTTAGATGTTTGATTTATACTGCAATATTTTGCATTCGTGAAACCATTCCCATATTTTCTGCCTATTTACACAGATTATAAATTTCTTATTAACCAAGAGGTTTCCCCTCTTGGGGTTTTTATACCTCTTCAGGTAACTGGGAGCCCTGGTGGCACAGTGGCTGCTAACCAAAATGTTGGCAGTTTGAATCTACCAGCTGCTCCTTGGAAACCATGTGGGCAGCTTTACTCTGTCCTACAGGGTCACTATGAGTCAGAATTGACTTGATGGCAATGGGTTCAGGTAACTAACAAAGTAGTTCCACAATTTTTAATGTATTCATTCATTTCATTAACATTTTGTGAATAAATAAACATACGGAAGACACCATACTAGATGCTAGAGGGGGGTATGGAAATTAAAAAGACACCCTGGATCCCAGGGTTCAGGTAAGAGTCAGTGAGAGAGAATGCAGGGGAGTCATTTAGTGCCCGATAATAGGTAACCTGGGGTGACCACGAGGGCTGTGGCATGTCTCCAAGCAGTGGCATGATCCGTGGTCTTTTAAGGTCAATCTGGGAGGCAGGGCAGACTAAAGAAGGAAATTCCCCAAAGTGGGAGAAAATTAGAATGCTATTGCAATCCTCCAGAGTGAAGGAATTCCTAGGACATAGCCAGTGAAGGAAGAAAGGAAAATGGGTGAGAAGACAGAAAAGCACAGCTGGGAATCTAGAGAGCATGTCTCTGGACTCTGAGAAACATTCAAGCCAGGCAGGGGTTAATTAACTGTCATTCAGCAGGCCCACAGCAAACTTCACCAACAGGGATAAATTCAAACTCACTGAAGATGCCCTATAGCATGCTAGGTCCCTAAGCCTAGAGATCACTGATGCTCTCAATGACACGCTTACTCTCACCTCTGGGCCATTGCTGGAAGAGTAGATCAGCCCCCAGCACACACCACCACCACAGCCCAATACCCCAGCTACTGCCCCTGCCACTACCACTTGCTGTCATCATATTATATATTACACTGTGTTTAAATTATACTCTTATATTTGTATCTGCCCTACTAAAACTATAAGCCCTCTGGGGCAAGGACTATATATCCTCAGCACTTAACATAAAAAAAAAATCATCATAGTTGGTAAACTGGAGGGTTTGCAAAGACAAGGGAAGGAGGTTCTCGATGAGATGGACTGACACAGTGGCCAAAACAATGAACTCAAACATAGCAACTATCATGAAGATGGCACAGGACTGGGCAACGTTTCATTCTGTTATACAGTCACTATGAGTAGAAGCTGACTGGGCAATAACTAACAACAACAATCATTCCCCTGCTACCTTCTCAATCAACCCCATCCCCTTCATGGTCTCATTCATCCATTCATTCATGCGCTCATTCAATCTCTGTGAAGGACTTCTGGGTGTCCAGGGTCATATGGTTACCAAGGGCAATCTCCTAACCTCTCAGACCTTAGGGTTCCCATTTACTGCCCCTAAATTTTCTTCCTTTCACCTTCCACTTTTGCTGTCTCATTCTACCTTCCTCATTCATACTACTTTTTCTCATTTTTTTTTGTTCTCATTGGCGTTTTCTTATTCAATAACCTCCTGCTGCCATACTTATAAATAATGTCACTCAATGCAGCCATCTGTTTAGCTAGTCTTTTCTGAGATTTGCCATTACATTTTCACCATTGGGAATGTATTTAAAGTGGCATACACTGTAAACTGTAATGTTATAAGATAGTAAACATCAGTGAGAACAGCATGATTAAGATATCTGATCGCTTAAGTATTTAAGAAGAAAGTATACAGGCCTATATCTAATCACATGTGTACCTTGCTTATCTACCACAAACAGCTATCTTAACTTTACCAAAATCTTACACTGTCATGCTCCAAAGCAAGGTGAAGGTCAAGTAAATTCTCTTAGGTAAATTATTGGAAATAATCATATTTGCCTATCCCCATCATTAGTCCCTTTCCATCTCTTCACCCATTCTATCCATTATATCTCCTGACACTTCACCTTTCTCTGTCCACTCCCTTAATCAGACAATTCTTTTATTCTGCAAGTTTATGTGTCCTTTATAGTAGACTTCACTAACCTATTTTAAAAAAGGGACCCCCTAGTTCCTCCTGAAATCTATGTGCTAGGCGAAAATGTAGAAGCAGAGTAGTGACAGGTAAACTTGAGGGATTAAGGAAACTCATTGATGGGGAAGTGTGTGACCAGGGAGTGATCATGTAGAATGATCATGAAGAAAACCTGTTAGTGGTGGGGACAGGGTGATGGGTGGCTCCTGGCTACTGGAGTCTGCTCCTCCTCTCAACCAAGTACCAAGGGAATGAAGCGGCAGAGGCTGTGGCTGACCAGATCTTATGCTTCTTCTCTAAAATGTTGGTTTTATCTCCCCAACTAGGCCGAGGCCTACCTTTCACATTTAGTGCACACAATAGGTATCTAACCAAACACACGTTAGTAAAAACCAAAGTACTAACCTGTAACACAGAGATCTCACCTTATCAAGCAAAATGTTTTCTAAAAATACATACTCAGAGGCTCATTTATGAAGACAATTTAAGAAGACCATAAAGGTTCATTCTAATAATCTCTGGGTGTTTCTATAGGAGAGGGAGACTAATCCTGAGTTAATACATGGCCAGGAAATATAAATAAGCCTGTGTGGTGTAAGAATTTCTGGGAAGACACCCTCACTTTTTGCAAGATGCATTGTTTTTGATGTTGTTAAAGGTCAAGGATTATATGTTTTTACGTTAAGTGTGATCCACGAAATGAAGGGATGCCTGGTGGTGATAAAAGTACCATGCATAAGGGACAACTATGCTTGAGGATTTAGTGGCTCTTCTTTTCTCCCTAACTAAAATGCCAGGCTCTCAGTGTAGTAGCTGCTGGTGTATTTTTAAGGGCAGAAAGAACCTTTGCAGAAGGAGAGTTTTTACCTTTACCAAAAGGAAGCCAGGTTGCTGGCAATGAAAATTAAGAGGGTTCTGTGGGATTATTTAAAGTAACAGATGTGGGATAAAACCTGCAAGTGTTACAGTGTATTCACAGCAAGTGATTAAATACTTTCAGGTTTCAGAAGCATACACTATCTTACGCATGGACTGTTATTTCGGAAGTATATAGTATATTGGTTATTGCTGACTAGGGAAAAAACAAGAGGATAGAATGATACAATAAAACAGGATGGCACAAACTATCTGTAATAAACGTAACAACCATAAACGTGCCAACAAGAGATGTCTAAAAGGAAACTCTGGAATCAGGAGGCAATTTATTCGTGATTGACATTACTGAGGCATGGCAAGATAACTTCCAACTGGTATTAAGGCAGCCATGACTAGTTCCATAAAAACAGGTGAGAAACACTGGAGCAATCTCTAGTAGATAAGATCTGAAAAGTAATTCTATAAATTTAATATTTCTAATTCAACAGAACTATGAAAAACACTGCTATTTTCATGAATATAAATCCAAT
This sequence comes from Elephas maximus indicus, assembly GCF_024166365.1. Taxonomy (NCBI): domain Eukaryota; kingdom Metazoa; phylum Chordata; class Mammalia; order Proboscidea; family Elephantidae; genus Elephas; species Elephas maximus. The sequence goes on from NC_064819.1 coordinate 165,320,521, forward strand.
AGGAAAATACAACTGTTAGAAGGTAAGACTGCCGCTGCACAGCAGCACAGTAGATATGTGCAGAATCTCTGAAAATTAACTACCATATTTCTTACAACAATATTTCCAAAACCCTTCAAAACAAGAGAATTCTACTTTGACCTTTCTTGTCCCGAGTAATACATAGAGGTGCAAAGGTGATTGAGTCATTCATTAAGTGACCATAATATAATCAAGTCTAAAATCATTCCCAAGGACATCTCATACCAGAAAGGGACCTGAAGGTCCACCTACTACTGCAGACAAACTGGGTGGTGGCATCAAATTACAATGTGTGCATGGCTTGCATGTTCAAATAAGGATGTCTACTTAATTCCCAAAAGCAGTGTTTCTGTTTTCCATTCATCAGACATCTGTTAGAAATTTCTAGATATGCCTAACAGTCATAACAAAGAGTCTAATAAATAATATTGATACAATCATCAAATCACTATTTACATAACTAACAAGAGGCATAAGACATTACTGTATGAGCTCAATTTTGCTCAGAAAACTGCTTCTTGAAAGATCCGATGATAATTTACATACCAAAAATATGTGGCTGTGGAAATAGCAAAAAAAAAAAAAAAAAAAGAAAAGTTCTCCTTACAGAAGTACTTAACTGTACTTAAAAAGCATTTAAATATAATTAAAAGTTTGATCAGTTAGTCACTAAAAAGGCACTTATTAAGCACCTATGTAATGCATAAAAGGGAATTCAGTACAAGCGTATAATTAACTACGGAAAGAAAGCATTAAAAACATAATTAAAAAAAAAAAACATGTATCCATAATGATAAGGGGTACAAGCAGCCAATGATTTAGGAAAAAAAAAAAAAAAAGGTATCTATTCTTTCTCTGCAGTGTCCTTTAAGTAAAGAACTTTAGTTTAGACCTTCATAAGCTCACACCCAAAACTCACTGCTGTGGGGTCGATTTTGACTCATAGAGACCATACAGGGCAGAGTAGAACCTCCCCATAGGTTTCCAAGGCCATAAATCTTTACAGAAGCAGACTGTCACATCTTTTCTCTAAAAACTCACAAGAGGACAGTTAAAATTAGTCTCCTAAATAGTTTTGCTCTCATTACCTGTTCAAAAACCTTTACCAGTTCTTCACAAAACAAACCTAAACTCCTTGAACAATCTGTTTCCAAATATTTCACCTCTAGTTCTCATCTAGAGAAACCAGTCCTCCTCCCCCCACTCACCACCAGACCCAACCACATTAACAATGTGTTCCTGTCTTTCCTCATAATTTTGATCTTCCTGAAACACCCTTTCCTTTCCGTTCTTCCCGCATACTTGAACCCTACCTTTAAGCCAGGTCACCCACAATACCTTCTCTAGCCAACCAGGGCAAAATGCTTGCCACTGATACTACCTGTAAAGCCCTTAGTATATATCACCTCCTATACACTAATTCCTGGAGTCCTGGTGAGGTAGTGGTTAAGAGCTTGGCTGCTAACCAAAAAAAGGCCAGCAGTTCAAATCCACCAGCCGCTTCTTGGAAATCCTAGTTTTGGGGGAGTAGATCTCCAGGCCTTTCTTCCTTGTATCTCTTAGTGTGAAAACTCTGCCAAAACCTGTCCACCATGGGTGACCCTGCTGGTGTTTGATACACTACGGCATAACTTCCAGCATCATAGCAACACACAAGCCACCACAGTATGACAAACTGACAAACGAGTGGTAAAATTAGTGTATAACCAAAACCAAACCCGTTGCCATCAATTTGATTCCGACTCGTGGTAACCCTAGAGGACAGAGTAGAACTGCCCCACAGGATTTCCAAATAAGACTTTTGAGATGTTAAATTTTTTTTTTCTACAAAATTCCTGAGGCTTTAGCATTCAAAATGATGGTCCTAAGTTGTTTTCTTCCAGTGGACACAGTGATGGGATTGTCCTGGATGTCATGCTTTTCCTTTGTGCCCCCAAAACACCCTGTGTTTATCCCACGAAAATTCACTTCAAATGCCCATTCATGTGTTTGTCTATACCAGTGGCTCCCCAAAAAAAAACAAAGAGAAGGTGTTCTTATCTCTATGTATTAGTGGGCCAGATAATACAAACTCAGTCAATGAATGGCCTAAGACCATGACTAAAGTATATACATTAAAGGATAACCTTTTTTAGGCACATAAATGTTAAGAAAACTTAATTCATGACTGTGTGATTTCAAATGAGACATACAGCCAAAATTCTAAAAACTGCATTATGTAAGTATTAACCTCAAAAATAAAGACACAAATTTCAAGAGAAGTCCTATATTGACATACATGTGTGCATGTGCATGGTTTTACACTTCATAGAACATTTCTAGAGGAAAGCACAATTTTCAAGATGGAGAACAGATAGATAGAAGAGTATTTTCTATTTCCCACCTTTCCATATTGCTTTTTTTTTAAAACTATGTAACATGTGTGACTTTAAAATTAAACACACACACACATACACAAAGAGTAGTCTAATGGTGGTTACCATTTTTTGAAACGAGTATTTAGTCTACTGTTAGAGTGAGGTAATAGAAAGTTTAGACATTATGACTTGAGCATGGAAGAATCATGAATCAGACAAGGACGTTCTGGAGGCCCAATGGGAAGATTTGGTTTTTGTTCTCAACATTGTGGCTTAATTTCCATATAACAATGGACAAATCCCTTCTTAAGTTGGTATTTCCTAATTTAAATTATTCCTTCATCTATGTGCCAAACACTTCTGTATGTTTAAGGATAGAATTACCCAAAGGCATAATCCATCCTTTCAGGCAATAAAAAGAGACAGTAAACACTCTTTGCCCAAGGTGTAAGGTAATAATTTAAAAAGAAAAAAAGAAGCTTCTCATCAGATGTTCAAGAAAAAGAGGCAACTCCTCCACAATGATTTAGATTAAAATACACTTTATAAGTAAAGTGCTCAATCCTCATAATCTAAGGTGTACCTTAAAAAAGGTCTAGGCATCACACGTCTGCTCTCCTCTCTTTTGTCAGAGTAACGAGACCTGGTCTTCTGTGGAAAATTTCAAATCATATGACATAAGTCTCTTGGGGGCAGGAACCTGGTCTTTTCATCTGTGCATATCAAGCCCCTCAAATAATCTAGCAAAGAGCTTCTTAGCAACCAGTTAATCAATTAATGGCATTGCCTCAAGCAGTGTACACTTGTAGATATTGACATAATATATATAACATAGCTCTGGTAAGTAAGGAAATCGTTTCTGTACCCACCTGCTTGCCATTTTTACTATTATAAATATATTTGAAATGTAAATGGTAAAGACCACCGTGATGAAATGACTCAGAACCCAGTTTGTTTTTTTTCTGAGCACAGGGATCATCTCCTGGAGTTACTCTAGTGAACTGCAGGGACTTTGGCATGGTGCTCTTAAAAGAAAAGGATGGAGGTGAGGGGCCCACAGGATAGTGGGAGTGAAGAATTCTCAATTTTGTCAAGTGTCCTTCAGGCCAGGAGACAGTTGTGCACACACATCCACAGTCTAGTTTCTATATATCAAACTAGATTAAAAAATAATATTTTTTCCCTTCTAAGAATCAGGATTCCTATCTGTATCTTTCAATGTTTCTGGAATACCTCCTGAAAACCTTTTCCTACAATTGCTGCCATTCTCTGGGTCTCACCATCTCACCACCTTGCAAAGACGAGAAGAGAGTTGCTTTTCCTACCATTCCTGCCACCTGGAAGATCCTCTCTATTTCATTTCTCCTCATCAACAGTCCATCTGTGCTCAAATCTCATGGTGAAATCCATCCTTGAAATGCATCTCTGCTTCCACCTCTTACTCTCTTTCTTCTTCAGCTGCTGTTTTAAGATTCAACTTTTCTACATCAAACTCTTGTTTTCCATATTTTGTTATGCTGGCTGCATCCTTTTGGTTAATCATTATGGGGAAAAAAATTGGAATCAATCCCTTTGAAATAACAAGGATATAATGGTTCTGACTGCAACTGAGGCTTTCATGGCCTTTATATAAATGCAGTAAAGCACAAAATTGCTTCAAATTTTTCTGAGCTAACAAACAACATAAAAATGTCTATTACTGGCACAGTTAGTTTAAACGATAAGGAGGAGGAAGAACATAGTTTGGAAAACTCGACAGATTTACAGAAGCTTGAAATTTATCAGAACCAGATAGTGAATTACAAACAGTTTAAATACTTCCTCGGCTGTGAGACCAAACCAGGCCACAAAAAGAGAAAGCTGCAAAAAACAGCATTCACCTACCTGAGGGTACGGGGAAGTCCTGGATTTTGACTTTGAGCTGGAGAGCCGGGACTTGGTCCCCTTCCTGTTGTCAGTCATGGTGGGGGTAGAGCTGCTGGCGTAGGAGAAGGCTGGTTTGGAGGCTGAGATCTGATCCAGGGAGAGCTGCAGCCCTTTGTATTCTGTGTCTCTGCAAGATGGGAGGACAAAATCCTTAATCAGTCACCAAAGAAAATGGATGCATGTGTTCTCTCATTAGAAATGACAGTTATCTGTATTGGAAAAGGAAGCAAGCAGAAGCTATCCATATAGCCGGTTTCCTCAAACAGTCTGATTATTCTAGAAAAGCTTACCGTATGAATATAGCTGCCGCATGTATCACAGCCAAATTACATGATATGCTCAGGAAAACATCTTGATTAAAAATGAATTTTTCATTAATTTTATACATTAAGTAGAAAATTAAATCCATAATTCAACGTCTCTGAGATTTTATGTTCTCGTTGATAAGCTATGGGTTATAAAACCTAGTCTAAAGTTTCCCTGAAGTGCAGTGAACTCAACAGGAATGCTATCTGACTATCGATAGGAAAAATGTCTTCTATTAACTGTTCCAAGATCAATCATTTTGGTAAATATTCCAAATATTATTATATCTAGTTAACTGGTATAACCACGCTTGTAGGTAGTTAGAGTCTCTCAGTGGTACAAACAATTAACCTACTCTGCTGCTAACCAAAAAGTTAAAGGTTTGAGCCCACCCAGAGGTGCCTCAGAAGAAAGGCCTGGAGATCTACTTCCGAAAACCCTATTAAAAACCCTATGGCGCACAGTTCTACTCTGACACACAGTGAGTCACCATGAATTGGAGTCAACTAAAGGTAACTGGTTTGGTTCAACAAGCTAACTAATTCAGTTACTTTAGGGTACATTTTGCCACCAGTTCTTTCTATTCCTAAATTCATCCAATAAGTATTTATTGAGCTCCTAATATCAGACTTTGTGAATTATGGAAATATAAGGATAAATGAGACAGCTATTGTCCTTGCCCTTGTGAAGACTACAGTCTATTTGGAAGAAGAGATAATAAGCAAACAAGCATAATAACTGCAGACTGTGACATGAAGGGGATAAAGATTTTGTCTTAGACAGTGCATTACAAAGGTATTGCTTGAGATATTGAGAGGATGAAGACGGCAGCCTGGGTCCTGCGAACAGGACATGTTACTCTGCTACCAGGTAACAGTGGATCTTGTCTAACTGCTCAGTTTTCATCAGAGGATATCAACCCCTCCCACTGACAGGCGAAATAAAATGTTTCAGAGAATCTTCTTTATGAGGACTCATGGGAGAATTTTCTCTCATGTTCCAGAACTAACTGGGCTGCTCCTGGGTAATCGATTTCTTTTTACCTCATGGACAGTGTGAGTCATACAAGTCATCATGTTTCCCTCTTTGCACTGGAAGTCAAAAAGCCCCAAGCCCTGGGTCCAATTTGTAACCACATCCAGCAAGTGTACAAATCTTCATGGCAGACGTTTTCTGCCACCCACGCCACAGGCTTCCTTTATTTTCTTATCTTATTTTCCCTTTTCTCTAATGGGTTTACTTTTTTAAAATTTTACGTGTATTTTTAATACTCTTTGTTTTAAGGCAGTTAAATAAAATTTAATAAATTAATAAAATTATATGTGTAAAAGAGGCTGACACATTTCAATGATCACCAAATATTCATTTATCTTCTTTTCCTTTTCCCTGTTGGTCCTTCGATAATGAGATCAGGCAAAGGCAAAAGTCTAATTCAGACAAAGAGTCTCTCAAATGACTAGGAATACAAAATGGCTAAGAGCTCCAATAATATCACGGCTACAAACTAAGTAGTGGTGGTATATGTCAGCAAATCACAAAGGCTTCGTATCAAATAATCCATCCATCAGTGCAAGTATTAAAAAAACAATCTCCTATGTGAGCAACAAAAATTTAGAAGGTGGCCATGCAGTTTGTTCTTTAGGCTTCTGAAGTCTGATTACATCATGAATCTGCTTTACTGCTCTCGTCAACTCCTTCTAAGAACAACAAACGACACAGACTCCGAGCACTCCTCTGTCAGAAATTCAGTGCCTCCAAAATGTGGCTCCGACCTATTTTTCTGACAATATCTCAAAATTTTCCCTCATCAACCCCTCACTTCATCCAAAATAATTCTCTCCAAACTGACCCTACACTTTTGTGATTCTCTCCCTCCCCAACACACACCTATGAAACTCCTTTTACAAAGAACCATCTTAAATCATACTCCCTCTATGAAGCTTTTCCCGACTGCTAAGACCGTTTATTCATTCATTCAATAAATAGTTACTGAGCATCTTCTCTGTGCCAGAGCTGGGGAGACATCAATGAACAGAAGGACAAAGTTCCTGCCTTTATGAAGAAGGCGCCAGGGCCAGTTCCTGTGGGAAGAGGGAGGGGATCAGAAATTATCATTTTCCTTTCCTAATCTGTACTTTTCAAACGATTCTGTCTTGTCCTTCCAAGGGGATTCTAAGTTCCTGGTGGACAAAAGCCAAGTGATATTTTTTCTGTATCCCGATGGCCATTTGCCAGTATTTCAAAAACATGGAAGAGGAGGAAGATGACAAGGATGCAACTATGAAAGAATCTTTCCCTACCATGGCTACTAATAACTGCAATCCAATAGCCTTTCTCTGCAGGAAAACAGCCTGGAAAGCTGTGAGTCCCCCAAACACCTGCCCTTAGATCACACGCTCTGACCGTAGGTGGAGCAGCCCCTTGGGCACCTCCTGTATCAAATGCACTTCTGTCCACTGGACAGCAGAGCATCCATTCAGTCTCTGCCTCCCAGGACCTAGAAAATCATGCAGACCTTAATGCCCAGCCCAGTGTCATCGAGTCGATTCTGACTCATAGCGACCCTATAGGACAGAGTAGAACGGCCCCATAGAGTTTCCAAGGAGCGCCTGGAGGATTCCAACTGCTGACCCTCTGGTCAGCAGCCGTAGCACTTAACCACTACGCTGGCAGGGTTTCCAGATATGTGGCCAAATAACTTTGCAAAACCATTCTTACTGTGACATTCCAGCACAGGGATTTCAGGGCTATAAGGACAGAGTGAACAAGGATTCACTTTTCTCTTGAGCATTTTCAGACCCCCCCCAAAAAAAATTTTTTTTTAAGGTATACATCTCAATGACTGAAAAAGACTGCAAAATGTCTACATAATTTCCAGTGACAGAAATACTCGAAATTAGTCAGAAATAAAATTTTCAAACCAATGATTTAGTTTTACAAATTTGCGTGAAAACTCTAATAAATATAAAAAGTTATAAAAATACACTTGATGAGTTAATTTTAAAAACAATTGCTGTTTCAGTGTGCACCAAAAATACAGAAAGAATCCACCAAAATTCAGCAGTAGACCATGAAGCTGGGTAGATCAGGTTTTTAGCCAACCTCTGCCTCTAACTGTGCAGCAACCCATTTAAGCCTCAGTTTCTTCTTTTTAACTTCTAGGGTCATTGTGAGGTTGAAACAAAATAGTATATGAAATCTCATAGCACAGTACCTACAATAGAGTAAATGCTGAATAAATAGTAATGATTATTTCTTGACTCCACACTCAGTGGTGCTTTCTGACACCTGATTTTCCCAGAACAATAGTTCCACTTTGACAGTGATTGTGATACACTTCATTTTAAATACCTCTTTCTGTTGCTTTGTATTTCTGCCCTTTCTACTCCATATGCATTGTAATTTGCTCTGTTACATTTCAGCCTCTAAACCCTATTGCAATATGGCCAAATATTTATTAAGGTAAGTTCCATATTGCCAAGTCAGCAAACAGACGGTACAGCAACACGGACATCTCCCTCTGAGAAGAGTTTGGTCTTCGTGTTTCTCTGTTCAAAACTCCAACAGCTCAAAAGATGCGTTAAGATGAAAAGCACAGTACAAAAAGACCCACTTAAAGACATCTCAAGTATGGTTGATGTGCTGCCAAGAGCAGTTCTGAATGGTGGATTCCCTAAGAACAAAGCATTTGTTTTACTTATAGAATTCTATTAAGTTGAACATTCCATTTGTCTGGCTTAAAGGGTTAGATGCCGACAGGAATCGCACTACAAGTGTTCCATTTCCCTCCTCCAAACTCAGACACAAAGAAGAGTCTGGCCCTGCCTCTCCCTTCCCCTCAATGAGGCACATTTTGCTAGCACACGTGGCCTCAAAGTTACGTGCATGCTGAGTAAAACCATTTAGTGCTTCTGTTTAGTAGCACAGGACAAAATAAAATACTCGGCTGCATAGAACATGGGCTCTAAAATGAGTATGGTGGAGCTTGACTAGCTGATTTTAATAAATGAAGGACATGACACTGCTCTACTTCTAAAGCTTTCTTTAAAAGCGCCCAGTAGACCCTGTTTGGGGCTCTGTAAGTAACCCTCTCCAGGGCAGCTCATGCTGTTCTGCCAGATATGCGCAGCATATGGAAAGGGGAACTGTGGTATACGATACTTGGCCTATTTTTCAAAACAGCTATTGATTCAAAATGGCAATTTGCGTTTTTTGCTTCCTTTAATGACTTGTGCCAGAGCTGCACACATCCTCAGGTACCTCAGCTCTGAAAGCGATGTGAAATGGTTAATTCGCAATCACTGGAGCTTGCGGCTTGTCAATCTCACCCATATTTGCACAGACCAAAGTAATCCTCTTATTTCATTATGGACAGTCAGAAATCATTCAGTTTGCAGAATTAACCATCTGAGTCTACTCTAAACTTTATAATAGTCATGTACATATTTGGAATTACTCAAATTCCAATAGAAAAAAAGGGGGGGACATTTTTGTACCACTGGCCTTCCTCAGTTTTCCCTTAAGCAATATGCCATGACCACTCATAAAGAAAATGCCAACTCATTAATATGGGAAGCTCAGTGTGATTCCAGTGCAAAGCAAATATATAAATGGTGTCTTTGGCACTAAAAGGTTGCCATCAGCTTCAAAGAAATGCATTACATCGTTTCAACTGATAGACTGGCCTCCATAATGCCAACAGCAACACTAACATATTTACAACCTTCAGATAAGTTGGAATGAGTGTACAGAGAAGCCATCAACAATATTTTGTCAAGTCCCGTTGATTCACGATCCTCTGCAAAGATTTTCCTCTTTGACTCCACCATAGCCTATCTCGCTTCCATTTTAGACAACCCTGAATTTTTGCTTCTATCATTTTCGAATTTGCTGGTCCCAATTTTGAATTTGCTGGCTATTCTGGAACTTCTTTACTGATTTTATGTTATGTGGCAATTCTTAAAAGATGTTGCCAGATTTCCCAATTGAGCTTTTTTTTCAAACAGCTGAAGGTGATCAAATTACCCAGGAAAACGTGGAAACAAAGACATACAAGTGATTTGGCTCCAAAGGCTCTGACTGAAATAAGCAGAGGATTGCATTAAACCGTGATCGGATTAAGTGGAAATGACTGTGCCTTATACTAAACTTTTTAATTGGATTCTATAGTCACTGTTACACGAAGTGCATGACCTTCTTTATATTCTGGCAGAGTTGCTGCCTGGCCGCTAGGCAAACCTCCACAGCAGAGAGGCCTACTTTATGTTTCATTTTCAGGCTCCTACAGCAGAGATGGCTGATTAGGAGGATTCCTTACTGTGAAGGGCTCACAGACTAAGGCAATCTATCAGAAAGTTAGGCTAGGGCACCCTTGGAAATGTAATAGTCTCATACTAGTAAGTGGATTTGTGTTTACTCCTTGTAGTTTCTTCCATTTGATTTGGCAAGTTTAGTCTTTCCAAAGGTCTTTGGTTTTACATAAACATTGCCTCTGCTTAGAAACCATCTGCCTCCATTTCGTAGATCTCATTCAACAATCTACACAGTGGATGGCACCACAAAGGTAAGAGATGGCTTCAGCACAAAGTTTACTATCTCACTGCAATTCCAAGATGGAAAGACAAAGGTATGAAGAATAGACAAAGAATAACAACCAAAATGTAAGTTAAAACCTATAACAGGTTGGTAAGATGTGGCAAAATCAACCATTTTTACAAGGGGATTATGTAATACCTTCATACCAAACACATGACCAAAGTTGAAATATAGATAAATCCAGACCTGCCACCAAACTGCATCTGAATTTGTGATTTCTCCCTGCTCTTTCCTATGAATTCCTATGCCATTTGCTACCTGTACCATTCATTTGGCACTTCTTACATTCTGCCTTATACCACAGTGAATGCCACATCTTGACAACCACCTCCTAAGTTCCTTCTGATAACTGTCTCTACTGCCTGACACAATATCTTAGATAGAACAGGTGCTCATTTGCAAGTAATCAACAAAATTATTTTCATCACAACAAACTTACATCCCAAATCCAAATGGTCCCCAAATTTTTTAGACTGGCAAACCTTTTAAATAAATTAGAAAGAGACGCCTGATAAGTAACCAAGTTTATATAAGAAATTTTTTAATTCTCAGGTAATAATTAATAATAATTATTCTGAAATTCTCTGAGAGCCTGAATCAAAGAAACTAATAATATTTTATTGTTTTAGTATAATGTACATTATATAATATACACTTATTCTATCAAATTATAATTCAGGCATGGCATATGGGATACTTAGGCAAACCAGAACACTAAATTAATTTGATTTTACAATCATTTATCTGGGACTATCAAAATTATATTGAAGGAGTTGGGAGGAATAGTACTCCAAACTTCCAGAGAAATAACTTTTTACAAATTGATAATATAATATCACCACAAGGTTGTGAACAATTCACAAATTGCTAAGACACTTTTTTTAAAGGGTTTAGCTTCACTAGTAATAATCTATATGAATTAAGGCAACTAACATGTCATTCTTTTTCCTTTCAAATTCACAAAAATTTTATAAATGACAATAAATCTCAATGAAGAGAAGATGAAATAAATGATCATTCTTATACAGAACAGGTAAGAAAGTAAATTGACAGTATTTATCAAGAGTCTTATAAATATTCATAATTGATTACTTAAATCCAGTAATTCCACTTCTAGGAATATGTCTTATGAAAATAATCAGCGGTAAGTATCAAAAAATAGATACGGAAAGATGCTTATCACAGCATAGTTTCTTATATTTAATTAAAAATAATTAAATAAGAAAAACCAGTAGCAGAGGAATTACTAAATTATGGTATATTCATATGATAAAATATTATGCAGTCGTTAAAATGTTTTTGAAGAGTAATAACATGAAAAATACTACTGATAAAATGAAAAATTATCTCTTTTTTAATTAACATGTACTGATACTTAGAGACAATTAACTAAAATATTAAGACTGGCTATCTGAAAAGTAGACTAAAGGTATTCTTTATCTTCTCTTTCTAACTCTCTGCATTGTCTTAATTTTTTCTATAAAAACTGACTTTTATAATCAGAAAAATATTTCTTAAAAAAACTAACTGAGGCAAATTTCAGGTACTCCCACCTCATACTAAAATGGTTTCTCCATTTATTTCCTTTATATTTCCAGAGTTTCTTCCTTGCAAATAATATTAAATTACAAAAGAGAAAGCACTACTGAATTTCTTGCCCCATAGGTTCAACTTGTGTCACTTAAAATTTATAAATGTCCACATGCTCTCACAGTGCCTATATGTTTCACTTCCTTTCTAATCTCTTCTCTACCCACCCTACTGTACAGAACTATCTGTCTCTGAAGGCTTTCATAGGAGCTATATGACTCTATGTTTCCTTCTTTGGAGAATTAAATTATTACTTATAATTGAAAAAAAAGAAGGCCATGTTGCCCTGCCATGCATTTTCTTAAAACAATTTAGTTTCATGTGAGTTATAAATAGCATTTTTGTCATTGCTCAAAAGCAGCAAACCTAATTTTGTGGCCATATTTCTTGTAATGAAGAACTTAATTTTTTTCATGCTCAGAAGTTCATCCTATATTTAGCCACTAAACTTTTAAGTGTATTTGTGAATCTTCCAGGTCAAAGTTCCAATCAAAATCTATTGAACATAGAGCGTTTCTGTTTCTTATTTCTTCACGTTGGTCTTTAAAAGACAGATTCAAACAAGTTAATGCAAAATGTCTTACTTCCTTTATTAAAGGCATAAATTAAAAATTATCAGTCTCCTCTCCTAAATCTGAACCCCTAATTTTAGCCCAATGTAAAGAAAAATAAAGTGATACTAATATCAGCCATGTTTGATTATCTTACTTTCCTTATTTTCAGCAAACAAAAAATAAAATGCACACCACATGTATTATTCTGGCCCTCTCTTTTTCACCTCTTTCCATTCTGTCCTACCTTTTGTGCCCACCCCTCACCAGGCACTTTACTGTCATTTGTTAATTAAACTGGTAATTTTCAGATGTATGTTCCCTTCAGATGTATGTTCCATTACTAAGTTAGATGAGTAAAGGGAGAACCCATTACCTAATAAAAAAAAAAAAAAAAAATTTTTTTTTTTTTATACCTTATATTTATTTGTTTGAGACTCTATCCTCACAGGAATAACTTGCCTACCTAGTTCTTCTGGGAAAATAAAGAGCCCCCTGACCCTTAGAAAGTGATTCCTAAATGCTGAAAATACCCTCTGGCAGAGAGGTTGAAAGGAGCACACCTCCTATTTTTTTTAGTTTGCTTTTCCACACAAATTCTAGAAACAGAAAAGATACCTGTAATCATAACAAAATAATCTTCCCACAACACTGGGAAATCTGGATCCCATACTCAAGGTCACAGGGTCCCCAAATTTCCCCTAGGGCCTGATGCAGGGAGGTGTGACAAGGTCAAACCCCAGGGCACTGTGGGAAGCTCTGCCCTTTTCTGCACAAGACAAAGGCATTGGCATTTCTCAGATTATAGAAAAATCGAGCCTCAAATATGATCTCCCCAGGAAAAAAACAGCAAAAATGATGACGTGATGCAATGTTTTCAAATGCACAAATCTTCACTTGTTTAACTTCAACATTTTACAATATGTCCTATAGCATTTATCCTTAATTAAACCTCTTCTAGATAGTTAATCATTAATGGTTTCTTTACAGTTGCTGTGCAAACAGTTCATTCATACCTATGACATATCAAACCTCACAGGCATGTTCTTTAATTGGATTCATTTATTTCTAATCTCCTTAAGCCCTCACTACTGTAATGCTTGACTAAATATACATTAAGCTCCATTACTTAAATGGCTAAAATATATTTGAGATGTATTTTACGAATAAAAATTCACAATTCAACAAAGGTTCTATTTTTATTATTAGCCTCGCTATTCAGACATTGTTGAAAATTACCCAGTAGATACATTGTTAAAAAAAAAAAAAAGTGCCATCGAGTCGCTTCCGACTCATAGCGACTTTAAAGGGCAGAATAGAACTACCCCCTAGGATTTCCAAGGAGCTGCTGGTGGATTCGAACTGCTGACCTTTTGCTTAACAGCTGAGCTCTTAACAACTGCAGGCTCAGACACTGTGTTTAAATAGCATAAATTCTGAATGGCTGCTAGAAATTTATGGATTTCCCACTAAAGTGCCAAAATTTGTATTGTCTTTATATTTGAAGTCAGAGAGCCTGTATAATACTACAATTGCCAAAGACAAAATAGTCTTCTGCCAGTTTTTAGATTTTCTGGGCTCAGGAAGCTTCCCCAACCCTGCAAGAATATGTCTCAGCAGTGGTCTGCAGGCTAATGCTTAAAATCCACCATTAGATATTTATTTTTTAGCTTTAGGCAGATGACCCTGAAAGGGATACTTGAATGAGCACATTGGTTAAATGCTTGGCTGCTAACCGAAAGTTCTCCAGTCGCTCCTGGGAGAAAGATGTGGCAGTCAGCTTCCATAAAGATTACAGCCTTGGAGCCCTATGAAGCAGTTCTACTCTGTCCTGTAGGGTTGCTATGAGTTGGAATCGACTAGACAGCACCCAACAACAACAACACCTGTTATCTTTCCTTGATCAGTTTATCAGCTCTTTTCCCAAACTTCAGCCTGCGTCGAAAACACCTGAAAAGTTTGTTAAAGCAGCTTCCTAGGTCCCACCCCTTAGAGCTTCTCATTTGTAGGTCTGGGGTAGAGCCCAACAATTGGTATTTCTAACAAACTGGTGTTGATGCTGCCAGTCGTAAGACTGTACTTTGGACTGTTTCTCTAAAGCAGTTGTTATCTGGGATGAAAAAAAACTAAAGGCATGAAGTGAAAGTGGAGCACAGAGAAGACAGAAACCCACTGAAAAGGGAACATTCTGAAAGCAAACTTCAAGCTTCACACTTTCCCCAGGGGCTGAGCCCACAGCATACCTTGCACCAAACCTCTCCTACTCCTTCCCAGCTGCTTCCCCTCAGCCTCCTTTGCAGGTACCTCCTGCTCCTGCAGATCCCTAAACACTGGAGAGCCACAGGGCTCAGTCTTCTGGCTGCTTCTCTTCTCTATTTGTACCCACTCCCTAGTGATCTCATCTAATACACATACTGATGACCCCAGAACTCCAGCCCAGACCTCCCCACTTCAAAGACTCCCAGATCCAACCACCTACCTGACACTTCCACTCTGATGTGGAACCAGGCATCTCAAACTAAACATGTCCACACACAATCCCTGACTGCTGTCCCTTCCCACAAACCTGCTCCTTCCCACCATTCACCCAGGTTGTTTGGGCTAAAAACCTAGGTACCGCCCTGGACTCCTCTCATACTCTCATACTACCCAAAATATCCAATCCATCTGCAAACCCCGTGGGGTCTACCTTCAAAACTTGTCCTGGATTTGACCTCCTCTCATTCCCTTTACCTCTGCTTCCCTCTTTGGAGGCACCATCCTCACTCACCTAGGCAATTACAATCACTTCCCAACTGGTCTCCCTGCCTAGTCTCCATACCAGCCAGAAAGATCTCTTATAACTTAAATTAGATCACACCACTCCCTGGCTCAATGAACTCTTCAATGGCTTCCCAGAGCTTTCAAGATGAAACAAGATCTGACTTTGCCTTTTCTTCTAACATCCTCTCCTCCCACTCTTTCTCATCCTCCTGATGCTCCCACCACAGTGACCTTCTTGGTTCCTCAAACATGCCATGCTGGTTTCCACCTCAGGACCTTTGAATTTGCTTCCCTCTGCTGGGATGCTCTCTCTTCAGGTCTCAGCATGGCAGGCCCCCTCCCTTTTTTCAGGATACTTCACTCACCACCCCCATCTCTTTGCCCTACTAAATTTTTTTTTCCAATCACTTCCTAGCATTAAATGACATAATTGTTCATAAGTACTGTCTGGCTCTTCCCAGTAAAATTTATACCCCACAAGGACAGGGATTTTACCCATTTCGGTCACACCATAACCCTACCACAGAGTCGGGCACACAGCAGGCATTCAGGAAGCGTTTGCTGAGTGACTGAACCATCCTGAGCTTGCTGTGGAAAGCCTACTTTCAAACATTTCTTACCATCCTTTTAATTATAGCAACAGAAATTAAGCTGGTTCTAATGATAGAAATTTGTTTAAAATGAAGGTCTTACTGAGTCAAACCAGAAGAGACACAAATAGAAGAGATTAAAAAATGCAAAATGCTGTGTAGGGTCTCTAAATATTTTCCTCTGGTTTTCAATTAGCCCTCACAATAAAACACTACTCTGCACTTTGCTATTTCTTTAACTGCCTAATTGGAGGAATGAAATTGACACCCTCTCTGCCCTCCCCTTTGTGAGCTTCATACTTCCAGCATTCCTGAGCTGTAACCCTGCAGGGGTCCATTACCAAAATCCAGCACAACAAATACTTCACTTTGCCATGACTGCAGTAAGATTTCGACAGTTAATATAAATGCTGTGACTTCCAATACTATCAGTCTTTTACCGGCTTATAAGAATTAAAAATGAAAAACACTGTGTTACACTTGATGAATTCTGGAAAAAAAAAAAAAAAAAAAGCTGCTCTTTTACTGTCATATATTTGGACACAAATATCAATTAATGGGGGTGTTGAAAGAAGTAAATCTCATGGGTTCTTACCTTCAGCCACCAAAACACATTACAGTCATCATGACCACAGAAAGTAAAACAAATGACTGAAGAACAGCAGAATAAGCCACAAACCCCTAACCTAAGAATGCTCAGAACCAGGGACTCCATTTTTCTAATGGTTTTCAGTAGGAGGAGAGACAACACATTCTAAAATTGCATTACTGGAGAATGCTGCTCTTCTCAGAGAGATGTAAAAAGTGGCAAGGGACTTGGGTTTAAAAGTACAAACAAAGAGAGAAGCCCACCATAATGGATACCATTATGACATCCAGTTCAATATAATGAGGCTATTTCCAAGATTTGGCCAGCGGCCCATATTAACAAGGCTTTACTGATGTGGATACAACAAATTCTGTTTGAACAAGAAATCCCTGGGGAGCGGGGGGGAGATCCTTTCACAGGCCCTATCCATTTGGTGATCAACCAAAGGGAAAAATATTCTTTTAGTGAAGACAGCAACCCCATCTGAATCCTGGTAAGATAACAGATGTTCTAAACAAAATAATGTTATATGGGTGAGACTTATCCATTGTTGTTTCATGAAAAACATCATGATTGCTGATGCTTAAATGGGTAAAGCGGAGAGGGAACCAGGCCTTGGGGGAGAGGATATTTTTTAGCAGCTGATTAGGTTCCAAGTCCACCTAGACTGTGAAGCATTTGAGTGACTTTATGGTCCCATAACAAACAAGGTTGTAATCTATCCAGAGGACTTCAAAAGATCTCCACAAAACATCATAAATTACTTCCTATTATGTGGAATCATATGAAATTGCCAATACTGGACTGTTTTAGTGTATAAAAACAACGGTTTCATACGGCTTACCCTGGTACCTAGTACCGCCTAAAGACAGCATGCCAAAGAGAAAGTTATGGACACTGGAGCCCTGGGTTAGAATGCCCACTCAACCACACAGACCCAGGGGCCCAGGTCTTCCCACTGTCTCCATTCCCTCCATACCATCTAACCAAGTAGGGTCTGACCACACCTGCCAGCTATTCCCCAGTGGTGATCCAACCTGTGCCAAGGCACTATGGGCCCTCTTTCTAACTGTAGATGGAAGAATTTCAGTCATCCGCAAAACTATGGGTAAATCTAGCTAGGATATAGATTGTACTTAATTATTTTTCCTGAAGATACCATCTTATTTGTTTTGATGCTCCCAGAACTTAGTACAGCTTCTGACACATAATAGGTGTTCAATTATTTTTTATGAATGTTACAGGCCCACTTGTACGAACCAATTGAAGAAAGAGCCAACAGTCCTCTCCAGATGTTTCAGAATGATCAGTGACTTCTCATTCTCGGCCAGCCCTCTGCCTTCCTAAGACTCATGCTTTCCCTCTTTCAGCACAAAGACCCACAGACTTTTATTCTGTGTTTTCTGGCAAGCCAAAAAATATCCTATTTAATTTCATTAAGAATAACACCCTGAGGACATATAAGTCAATTGGCATAATAAAATCTATTAAGAAAACATTCTGCATCCCACTTTGGAGAGTGGCATCTGGGTTATTAAAAGCTAGCAAGTGGCCATCTAAGATGCATCCATTGGTCTCAAACCACCTGGATCAAAGGAGAATGAAGAACATCAAGGATACAAAGTAATTACAACCCCAGGAGACAGAAAGGGCCACATAAACCAGAGACTGCAACAGTCTGAGCCCAGGAGAACTAGATGGTGCCCAGCTGCAACCGATGACTGCCGTGACAGGGAACACAACAGAGAATCCTGAGGGAGCAGGAGAGCAGTGGGATGCGGACCCCAAATTCTCATAAAAAGACCAGACTTAATGGTCTGACTGAGACTAGAAGGACCCTGGCAGTCATGGCCCCCAGACCTTCTGTTGGCCCAGGACAGGAACCAATCCCGAAGCCAACCCTTCAGACATGGATTGGACTGGACAACGGGCTGGAGAGGGATGCTGGTGAGGAGTGAGCTTCTTGGATCAGGTGGACACTTGAGACTATGTTGGCATCTGCTGGCTAGAGGGGAGATGAGAAGGTAGAGGGGATTAGAAGCTGGTGAAATAGAAATGAAAAGAGAGAGTGGAGAGAGGGAGCAGACTGTCCCATTAGGGGGAGAGCAACTGGGAGTACGTAGCAAGGTGTATGTAAGTTTTTGTGTGAGAGATTGACTTGATTTGTAAACTTTCACTTAAAGCACAATAAAAAAAAAATTTTAAATAAAATAAAATAACACCCTGACACTGGAGGAACCCTGAGATTATGTACCCTGGACACTCCTCTAACTCAGATTTGAAGCCACTTCCCAAGTTCACCTTTCAGCCAAAGATTAGGCAGGCCTGTAAGACAATAACACACATGAGATTATGCTTCTTAGACCAATCAATTATACAAGAACAAATGGGCAACACCTGCCCAGGAACAAAGATGAGAAGGCAGGAGAGAACAAGAAAACTAGACAAATGGACCCAGAGAAGCCAAGGCAGAAAAGGAAAGGGGAAGAGTATTGACACAATGCAGGCTTGTAGCCAATGCCATGAAACAACTTGTGTACAGATTTTTGAATGAGAAACTAACCTGCTCTGTAAACTTTCACCTAAATCATAATAAATAAAATAACCACCCTAATAATTCACTTTTACTTGATGCTTTGTGTCAGGCATAGTGCCAAGAACCTCATGCACATAATCTCATTTAATGTTCACAATAGCTCTATGAGGTAGACACTATTATTATCTCCATTTTACAGATAAAAAAAAAAAAAAGAGAGAGAGCAAAATTAAGCAACTCAGCAACAGTCATGGAGCTTGTAAGTGGCAGTGCTGGGATTTGAACCCAGGCAATAGACTCCAGAGCTCAAGCTATTAATTAATATGCTATGTTGCATAATAATTTAGTAATATCTCATTCCGTAATACATTTTTCAAATACCTTGGAATGTACCCCTATGTTTATCAGGAAGGTGTGTGTTGGGGAGGATTTGGGGAGGGAGACCCCTAAATTTGTGAATTTGACAATTTAGAAATTCAAGTTAAGGAGAAAATGATGTATCTCCTTCCAAAGTATTTCTTTTCATGTCACACAATTGGCAGAAGTCAGTAACAACACCTAAGATATTTTGAGCCAGGCACTGTGCTAGGCTCCTTATATAAATTATCTCATTTAATCCTCCCTGTATCCCTAAAGGAAACCCTGGTGGTGTAGTGGTTAAGTGCTACAGCTGCTAACCAAAAGGTCTGCAGTTCAAATCCACCAGGCACTCCTTGGAAACTCTATGGGGCAGTTCTACTCTGTCCTATAGGGTCACTATGAGTCGGAATCGACTCGACGGCAACAAGTTTTATATCCCTAAAAGGTGGTGTACAAGTGTCCTCATTTCACAGATGGAGAAACAGGGTCAAAGGACAGAGTGAGCTGCTCAAGGTCTCAGCTATTAGCAATAGAGCTATGATTTGAACCCAGATCCATCTTCACCAAAGCCCATACGTTTCTCTCACAAGTTGCTTGGAGTAATACTGTGGGTCTTTATTAAAAAAAAAAAAAAAATCATGATCCTACTGAAATATCACTTTCTGAAGTAAAATGTCACAGATGGTAAACAGATGTCTCAGACCCCAAACATTGTCCTACGATTGTAAGTACCCATATCATTCCCCTCAGCCCTGCCATCACCCCAGATTGCTCTTCTCCCCTGCCAGCCCCCTAGCCCTTGAAATGCCTGAAACAGGAGAAAGAGAGTTGAGGTCACCCCTTCAGGCAAGGCAGAATGTTAAACTCCTCCACTCCTGTATTTTCAGGTTTCTAACCTCTAACCAATTTTTGATTGCATATAGGTTTAAGCACACCTACCAGCACTTCAGCCCAAATTAATTTTCCATCACCCTCTGCTCAGCTGGTAAGATGTCACAGCCAATGAGAACAGAGAACAGGGAGGGAAGCACTAGACAATAGGAAAGCATCAACTGTCTTTTACTAAATGATCAGATATGCCTAACCCCCCACCAACATACACATATCTTTTACCAAACATAACAGATTTCCCCACAAAAGTAGACTAACAACAGCAGAACCCAACAACACGTTTTTCTGGAGTTCAAGTAAAGCCCCATTTGAATTTGTCCATACACTCACAAAAACATGGATGAAGCCCTGCCTGAAAATTAGGCAGTGATTAATGTTTTTTCATGATGTGACTCAAAAATCACAACCCTTTCCCAACAGCCAGGCTAAGAAAAAGCCAGAGGAGAGTGGTCCAGGCTGGTAATTTGCCACACACCAAGTGGCCTCACCCAGGAATTGAAAGAGAGGCTCTGAGTCAGTGCCCTCCAGGTCAGGGAACAACAGAGCAAGGAAGGAGTGGAGGCTAGAGAGGGCTGGGGCAGGGGAAGCAGCCGGGCAGCAGCAGTGCCAAGGAGCCAGAGGCTGGCACACCAGCCCAGAGTAGGCTGGGAAGTTTTCCATCCCCAGCCCCTGAAGAGAATCCCTAGGGGGCAGCCTCTCCTGTCACTGGATCTCCTCCATTCTCCCTCAAAAGCAGAAAAGTTTCAATTCACACCCACATACACACATGCACTCACCCACGCATACACATACCACCTAGAAAATACGATGCTACAACAGAGGTAATTTGTGCCCCATCTGACAAACAGAATGACTTGGCTTACCAATCCACTGACATTTGATTTTAACACTTTTTTTCAACAAGAAAATAAAACATAAAATCTGGTGTCAGAAACAAATTAGTAACAGAATAACGTATCTGTGTAAACTCACCCCAAAAAACCCAGTGCCATGTGTAAATTAGAGGCAAGCAATTCAGTAAAAAAAACTAAAATGTTTGCAGGCCACATTTTTTCTTACAAAATGAAAACGTCCTTAGGGAGACCTATAGGGAAAAAATGATACATTCTTAATTAAATGTCACTGAGAAATTAGCAACGCTAAATTTTAGGCACTAAAATGGCAATATCTGCACACACTTGCGAAGCATCAACACAGAGGCAGCTTTTTAATCTTTGACCATGAAATCCGATCAAAGACTATCCTGAAGCTGGGCAGGCTGATCTCTACAGCCTCACTCACTGAAATCCATCCCACTCTCCCAGACATTTTCTCCCCAGCCCTGCCTTCAATCCCACCTCACAGACAGAGAACCACGGAATGCAGCAGATGTGCCGGGCTTTAAATCTGGCTCCACTGCTTACTCTGAGTCTCAGTTTCCTCACTGGAAAAATGGGGAGTGTCATATAGGGTTGTCAAAGAACAAATCAGGCAAGGAACATGACAGCATTTTAAAAGAGACGTGCATTCAGCATTTATTAAAAAAAAAAAAAAAAACTAAGTTCGAGCATATAAAATAAATCAAAAACTAAATATAGATATTTTTGATAAAAATCAAAATAAGTGAAAAGTGTGTGAAGGGTGAGGTGATTTAAGTCAGTGCCAGTATTATGTATTTTAAATGAGACTAAATCTCCCAACTCTTTTTTAATAAAATGTTTTGGTAGTTATAAAATTACTATTAATACAAATGTATCTTCAATTTGTTTTTGTAATCACTCAGTTACATAAAAAATCATTTGAAAAGGACAGCTGGGACTCTGATGTTCAATATTGTCATAATAGAGGTTAGCCACAATTAAGGATCAAATCAATTTATGGATATACATTAGTATATGGTCATTGTTTTCAATGATAAAAAAATAAAAATAAATTTATGTAAGAAGTGTTCCATAGCTCCAAAGTAGGAGAGCAAATTATTCTATATTTGTCGTAGCTGCTAAGCCAAAAGGCACTTCATTTGACACTATTTATAAGATAAAAAAGTGGTTTTGCCAGCCAGAAAATCTATTTTCTAATAATAACAACTTGGGCCTTTAAATTAATTAAAAAAAAAAAAAAAACTTCAGACACCCAAAATAACTTGGTACCACTAATGTACTTGAAAGTACAAACCAATATGGTAGTATATCTTGATATTTGTTTCTTCATGGTAGCAGCACTTAAGGTTTTTATTTACAAAATATACTAACATTTAAAAATTATTTTTAATTGTGAGAACTACACTGGTTTTCTGCAAACAAGAACAAAAATTATGGGGCCTGCAACAATTAGGATGTAGGGACCTCTTTTTTTTCTTTGCCATGAAGAAATTCTATAAATTCAAAAGGTGTCTAGAAGATAGCGTTATGCACGCCACTGATAGGAATTGTCTGTACGTGTTCTCCTTCTAGTAACACTGAAAGAAATTTTAACAAAGAAAACTACTTCCTTCTATGTGCTTGGTGAATCCCTGTAAAACATCCTGTGAGATTTTTTACCGAAAGAGTATTCCCTCCTAAGCTTAGGAAGTAAACAGAGAAGTCCTTTTTTACCAATAGAAAATAGTTGAAAATATTAAATATGTCTGAGTCTAAAATTACCAAATCGCTCTCCAAATCTAATGTCTCTCTTTTGTTTTCCAGTCACAATATCAGAGTTATAAGCATTAGCTTACAATTTGCACTAGAAATAGAGTTTTTAATACACTAACAATTACAACCACATCCTATAGGAATCCCGTCACGGAATACCGTCCATTGATGGGCCTACTTGAGGGTCATATAGCAGTGAGTGCCTGATGAGCATTAATGGGAGATTGTTTTTAATGGCATCAGTAAACTAGATCCCATCTATATTTTTGCAAAGCTTCTATGCACAGTAATATGGAACATTTCTAAACGTGTCATTTTAAATGGCACACAGTGATTATGTAGGAGACTGGTATTTAAGCACGAAATATCAAGATATTGGTAGCTTACTTTGAAATGATTCAGTGGGGAAAATATACATATAAACAAACACATATATAGAGACAGAGACATAAAGCAAATATGGTAAAATGTAACCATTGTTGAATGCAGATGATGTGTTTGTGTGTATTCATTGTACGATTCTTTCAAGTTTTCTATGCATTTGAAAAGTTTATAATAAGTTATATTTTTGAAATAGGATGTTTACACTTCACTGGTTTAGCTTTTAAGAACAAAAAAAGGCAAGGTATCTTATCCTTAAAAGTACATAAGTCTTTTATGTACTTTTTTTAAAAACACAAGTCTAAAAACATAAAGCAAACGAAGGTTCTTCATTTTCTTAGAATTACTTTTCTCATTTTTTGGGTGTTCCACATTTTCAGTTTGCTTCACATTCAGTCCTAATGTTTGTCATCTTGGCTATGAATAATTAATTCTTTTAATTAAACTCCAAGAAATATGAATTCCAGAAAATAACTTAGGTTTTTACACAGTATACTTTCCTTTTATCCTCCACACTTTTCTGGACTTTCTCCAACATTCACTGTTACCAGATGCCAGCTCCAATCATTTATCCTCTTGAAAATAATCAAAGAGCAGGCCCTGTCATACTTAACATTTAGTTCAAAGCCTATGGGCACTGAAGATGTGTTTTTAAATTTTTTCATAAAGTTACCAGGGTATATATGTGTCATAGAAAATCATAAACTGTCAGTTTTTTTTTTTTTCCTGGCATTCTAATAAAGAACTATAAACGTTACATTGAACCTCAGGCACTCAGAAAAAAAGGGGGAATTCCTAAAACTTAACCATAGTGTCTTCTTACTCTCCAGATTTTCAGGACACATGGCAGTCATACAAAGAAATAATTTTTTTTTTTAAGTCATACAAGAGCCAGTAAAATAGCTAGGAAACACGCCACCTGCCTCTAAAACAATCCAGTTCTCTTGTCTTCGCTGTTGTAACTGCATATTAAAACAAAGTTATAGAATATTTCTACTCATTGTTGCTTCTGTTAGACAATAAAAACTGATTTTTTTCTAGCCTTTTTTTAGAACTTCAACAATAAATTTAACATCAGGAATTTAGAAAAATGAGCTTCCTTTGAATGTAACTTCTACTAAAAATCATACTCTTATTCACCCAATGCTTATTTAAAATTGCTACTTTGGTGACATGAAAATCCCTTCAAAATATATGCTATTAAATAAAGTGCTTAAATTTGGAAAACATCTGGCATGTCGAATTATTTGGGGGCTTGTGGTCTAAAATGCATTGTTTGAGGTAATGTATTTGGAAAGAATTCTCTTATCATTCTCGGTTTTCATAGAGATCCAGCCCTGAAAACAAATGTATGTGGTAGTTCACTGCTACCATAGAGAATCAATAACCATCTATTTAATTTTCTAAGACAATGTAAATTAGTAACTTCCAGCCAGATGTGCGATATACACATCAAACAAACTGCAACCTGTTCATTATGAAAATCCTGTCGACACACACAGAGCCACCTGATGACATTTTGTCTAAGGCAGTTTCCACATTTGCAGCTATAAAAATTGTCCAGGAATTTTTATACAAAGAATTGGAGCTGCAGAGTCATAAAATGGTAATCAATTTCAGCTTTTCAACTTGTGCGCTTGTGTATACATACTTCTGCGTGTTTATTTCTATTTTCATTTGGCAGTATAAAATGTTCAGGAAAACGCATGCCATGTTATCTTTCCTTTTATAAATCATTTGTTTATTCTCATTAACCACCCAAACCCACTGCCATTGAGTCATTCCGATTTACATCTTTTTAATCTGATGTAAAGCTGGTAGTCTAATTCTGCAGTTCTGAAGAAGTATGTAAAGTGAAAAACGACAGTCAACAGAGAAAAGAAAGTACACTTATTCACTGGAAAACAAAACAGGATATTTCAAAATGACTCCAAGCATAAATTAAGTTTACCCATCGGGAGGTCTAACTTGCATTCTTATCATTTATATGGGTCTGTGTGACTGTATACCCTGCTGTTTGATAAAAAATGATTACTAACCGCAGGCACCCACCAGAGAACAGAATGTATGTATAATGCTTGTGATGTCTCAGACATACAAAGCACCTTCTTAAAGAATGTCTGTTTCCTTTCCATGGTGAGCAGACATAATTTTTCACCCTTTAATACTTCTGCTTCACAGAGTGGTTTATTTTATGAATTATGCTTTGCCATTTTCACTTATGCTTATTTTAATAATACGGCAAACTGCATTTATAAAATAGACGGTTTTGTTTCACGATTCCCAAAAACATTAGTATGTTTTCTGCTCTATTAAAATCCACAGGCTTCTTGCTATTACTAAATCTAATAGTATTTACTTTAACACTGTTTCCTAATTAAAATAAGAGAAATAAAAAGACTTTTTAATAACTAGTTGTTACTCTTGAATACTGAATCCTCATCGAAACCACATTCATTTTCTGAGTCTGTTGAATTATACTTTCTTATTAAACAGGGAACAGAGTAAATACTCTTACCGCCAAGCATAATACTTCCACCTACTACATTTTTAATTTGGCAATTTAGAACATCATGAAATTAATCTAGTCCTTATCGACTATATATAGTCTAGTCGGATTCCAGATAGCACCCTTTAACCAACTTCCTAATGTCAAAATAGCATTTATACTAAGTGTCTGCTGTGTCAACGCTTCCAAAGTAGACGGTAACTCCTGAGGTCCCCTAAAATCATTATAATTTCAACCTTTAAAAAAAAAAACCGGCAACTGCGCACACAAAAGGGTACTTTATAAAGGCTTGGACCCTATGCAACTCGACTTTCACAAACATTGTACAGAACGTGCTTTTTTCACCAGCCACACACCAGGCCACGTGATCAGCCTGCAGGGCCACATCAGCAACTAGAAACGATTATTGTTTCCAGAATGAATAAGGCTCAAATGCAACCTCCCAAACGCCGCCGCCACAGCCTCCAGCCGCACCCGCAGGTGGCATCTCGAGCTCCGCTCCTCACTCCGCGAAGCCGCAACACAACGCGCAGGGCCTGGGCGCCGACCAAGGCTTGCAGCATTAGCTTGGGTCCCTTTGCTTTCTGGGGGTAAAGTCAAACCCTCCTGGTCACTTAAACCCGCTTTGTGGTTCAGGGAAAGAACCACTCTCTCTGAACTCTTAACTTTGATTGGAGACTCTGGTTAAAATTAAGAACTTCAAACCCCAGATTTGAAAAAGTGAAACAGATGTCCTGTTTGTTAACCATAAATGGCTCCGTACGTCCGACCCTTTCCCTTTTTTTTTTTTGCTCTTTCTGCGGCATTAAGTTTTATTCAATGCAGAGTTCGCTTAAAAGGCTAAAAAAAGAAACAGGGTAGAAAGCAAATATGGTCTGTGGAAGGAAAAACTCCTAAATCATTCTCTAGAAAATAACGAAGTCTGTCTCTTCAGAAAGATGAAGGCGCTTGAGCTCCCTCCTCCCAGGGCAGCCAGCACTGGGAGGCCGAACCGACGTCCCTAGTGGACTCCAGCCTAGTCTCGCCCCTGCCCGCACCCTCCCGTGGCGGGAGTCTCCGGGAGTGGTCGTCAGGGATCCTGGGTGGCCACTCACGTGAGGACGTAGTTGACGCTGACGATGCAGTGTGGCCTGGACGAGCGGCTGTTGTGCACGATGGTCGCGTAGCTCTGCACCCACACCCAGCCGCCATGCTTCGCCAGGAATCTGTAGTACTTGGTGGTCACCTGCCCCTTCACCAGCACTGATGGGGAAACAGAAGGCAGAGGGTGGTGAACGAGGCCGCCCCAGGACAGCCCCAAGTGCAACCCCTGGTGGTGAAGGTGGGGGTCCCTGTGGGACCTCATATATGAGCCGGGCAGGAAGGAGAAACAACAGGGAAATTCTCCAACGAATTGATCGTCTGATTAATTCGTATCGAATCCTCCCGCCCCCTTTAGGGGATGTTAACAGGTCCGCCGATGGCTGCACCTCTACCAAAGGAGGAACACCTGAAGGTGAGGATTTCCAGCGAATTCAATTTTCTAACTACAGAAGGAAGGAAGGGTCTGAGCAGCTAAACTCCGACGCTCACGTTCCCTGTCCCGGGAGATTAAGCCCAAAATTGTATCAAAAGCCGAGGCGAGTCAATGCGCAGGAGGGAGCAAAGTGGACTGGCCTAGGTTTTTGTTAGTGTCTTTGTTGAAGTTGGTGGGGGAGGGGGGAGGACATCAACAGGAGAATAAGACCTCGAGTGGGGGCAGGGAGTGGAGGGAGTCCGCCCAGAAACTCCTCATCGGCCTCTATATACTGTTCAAAGATGTTCGAGAAACCTGGTGGGGCCCAGTATCCCAGCGCCGCTTTATACCACCCCCGCTCGTAGGGCTCCCACCCGTTTACTTCCTGTGGGCTGAAACCGAGTCTCCCACCCCGGGACGCGCAGGAGCGGTAGGGTGCGGGGCAGGGAGGTGTCTTACGCAGGTGGTGCGCGCAGCGCAGATGGAAGGTGTCGCAGCCATGCACGTGGTGGTACAGGGTCTTCTCAATCAGGTCCTGAGGCTCATACCCCGTCAGCTCTGCCACCCTGCGGAGAACAATGCCCGCGGTATGAGTCCAGGGTGCGGGGTTGCCCCCCACTCCAGACAGGCGTCTCAGACCTGGGCGCCTGCCCTCACTTCGAAGGCCCCGGTCAGTCACCTCATCTGCAAAACGGGCTCATAAGGACTATATGAAGTTCTCCATCACTGAGTAAGGCTGCTCTCCCTGTAAGAGGCGACCCTTTTCGCCCATGCCCGCCCACCTGGAGTCCAGAAAGATGAGCTTCATGTCCAGACTGGCGCGGAACATGAACATATTGCTGTGCAGTTTGATCTCCGTAACAGCGCTGGGTGGCAGCGAGTGGCCCACAGCCACCAGACCCACATTCTGGTAGCAGCCGTCGAAGGGCGACATGTCCAGGCTGTACTGTCGGATCTTCAGGTAGCCGCTGCAGTGAATGACCTGCGGTGGGGGAGGAAGACTCAGCTACAGCCATGAAGCACCCAAAAAAGTGGGGGGAGGGGTTGGAACACGGTGAGACTTTCCTCAGCCACAAAGGCTATGTGGGCCACGCCCCGCACTAAAGTGTCCAAAGTCATTGGTACTGTGAGGTCTCTCAAGGGGTGACTGTGACTGCATCGCTTCACTGGACTACGCTGGAGATTGTAAAAATGCAGGGGGCTGGGTCGCTCCAACCCAAACGCATCTGATCGCGAGGTGGAGCTCTGGAATTGTATTAAACTTGAGAACCACAGCTCTGAGCTAAAGCATTGATTTTTAAGTACTCTTTTTTTGCAGGTTACAATCTGACTTTGTGGGTAGACTCTGACAATCCACGAAGTTACCGACCATTTCAGACACTTCATGGAACCCTGAGGCCCATCCGCAGGCCCCAGATTAAGAGCCCCACAGTCGAACAGTAGCCTGACCTGTTCTTAGTCTTAAAGCTTAGTCCTTAGGTGTTTAGGTGTTCACAGAGTTCAGTGACCCACGAGGTACGTCCCAGCCAGCAGCGCTTTGACTAGTACGGGGCACCCACCCAGGAGCGGGGCAGGTACCTCCCGCCCACGCCGCCCGCACTGGATGGCCTGAGCACAGACTTTCCACGAGGCTTCGAGCTTCCAGCTCAGCCACGCACCTTGTAGCCACCACAGGTGAGGCCCGCATTCCTCTTGGCCAAGACGCACTTCATCCTCAGGAAAAAAGAGCGCTCGATCTCGTATTCTGGGAGAGAGGAGCGGAGGGGGACGCAGGATGTGAGACAGGCAGGTGGCACAGCCTGCGACAGCTAATTGAGAAGAAGCTAAAAGCAGGCTGCGACGGGCCCGAGGACCACAGTGTCTCGGGCATGTGTCTGCCCTTACCCTGCACGAAGTGAGAGTGGTAGGGCTGGTGGGCTGTGAGTACCGCGGTCATCTCATCGTGATCAGCCGGGTGAATGTATTCATAAATACTGTTCCCGGTCAGTTCTACCTGTAAAGAGAAGAGTATAACTGTCCTGTGATGGTGGACTGCCCCATGGCAGGGGCAGAGGGTTGGGGGGACTGGTAGCTTGGGCTAGGGATTCTCTCAGTACTGGGGATAAAAGCTGGAACTCTGGAGTCAGCCTTAAGTTCTAATTCCAACTCTGCTGCTTGCTACCTATCCCAGCCTCTCTAAACCTCACTTTCCTTATCTAAGAAATGAAAATAGTAATAATAATAACAGCAGCTGATTGGCAATATTCTGGTAAGGACATTATAAGATAAAGTATGTAATTGCCTCTCATAGTGGCTGGCTTATGGTACAGACTCAAAAAAGGAGCCATTTATTTGGGCCTGGGGTGGATGTTAAAGGATAAAGGAAGTCGAGGAAAGGGAAGATATACACTAATTTAAAGACCTAGGCCCCCTCTCAACTGAATTGCTTCCAGGTCCAGAGCTGCAGATATGAAAGCTTTTGGAAAACCAACCCCTTTTTGCCTCCAGCTCTAGCTGTAAATATAAAGACTTCAGGCTGGAGGTGCAGAACCCCCACCCCCATCCCCACCACCACCACCTACCTGAGAAAGACCCAGGTGGACTGAGGCTGTCTCCGAGATGTACATGATTTTCCCATCTGGGGCCACCACAAAGATGAAACCATCTAGGGTCTGGGGGGGGGGCAGAAACAGTAAATGGAGACCTCTTTAGGGCACTTTGGATAAACTGGGGAAGGGAGGCAGAAGTTAGAGGGGTTCAACTAGAAGTGCCGGGAGATGGAGTGAAGAAGGACTGGCAGGAAGCAGGATATAGAAAACTAGCCACAAGGGTCCCCTCTTTTATTATTCCCAATCTGAGTCTGGGGACATGCAACACACTGGGAGTGCTCTAGAGGAAATAGTGGACAAGGCTACTGCCCTCCAAGAGTCTGGATTCACCAAAATGGTGAAAATGGACACATCTGTAACACACACACACAAACATTCTGGAAAAAATCAAAGCCTACAATAAGAGATGGGTTAGACTCTTGGGGCAATGGTCACTGAAAGAACAGAGGTCTCCTGTATCAGTCATGGAGAGTTCCACGGTGGAAACATCTTGTAGGAGAAAAAGAACCAACAGGGCTTGGTAAAGATCCACGGCAGCAGGCACTGGGCAACATGGAAGTCGTGACAGTCTGAAAAGTTTTGAAACAGAGGGGAGCTAGCCAGTAGCCCTGGAAAGAGTCCAGGAGAGTGAGATGTAGGAAATGAGAGGCTTTACGGGCAGCAAATCCATAGAGTAGCGCTATAGTGTGTGTGTGTTTACATTGATACAACAAACTAACAGGCTCTTCATGAGGGAAAGTATTAGACTTTCACTGTCCCTTTATCTCTGTGAATGAGGTGGAGACAAGGATGAGTCAGACCCTGCTCTCAAGGAGCTCAAAGTCCAGTGAGGGTGACTGGCCTGAAGACAGATATAATAACCACACAGCTGAATAGACAGTGCTGACTCTTGAACTGGGTGGCCAGAGTCTTGGGAGACAATCAGAGAGGTCGTGAAAGTGCTGTTTGAACAGAGCCTTGAAGAGAGAACTTGGACTAAAGGAGGGAGAAACAGCATCCGAGTCAGAAGGAATGGCATGAGCAAAGACAGGGACTAGGGGGAAGGCGGGTCTGGGTATTCTCGGTGACAAATTTGGTGTACTGGACAGGGGCTGAGGAAGGACACCGGGGCTGGGTTTTGGAGAATTTGGGCTGCCAATACGAGGAATTTTCGGTAACTCCTCTAGGCATCAGGGTTCCAACAGAGGTTTCTAAGCAAGGGAATAACATGACTTAATGTGGTGTTTTGTTTTGCTTTTCCTTAAATAATAATTTGTTTTTCCTAGCAGAGTGCAAATGGTGACCTGTAAGAGGAGGGAGTGGGAATGAGGAGATCAGGGCAAGATATCTAGAGCAGAGCTGGTCAAGCCTGAACTTGGGAGGTCACAGGGGAATAGAAAAGGAGAGGCTAATTCAAAGATGGTTCTGGCTTTGGAGTCCATGCTGTTTGGTGTCAGAAAGAGAAGCTGAGGCTGACTTCAAGGCTTTAGGGAGGGCATTGAGCAGAGAGTAACACCTCTAACCAAGATTGAAAATTGAAAGATGAGATTTTGTATGAGGGGGAGTCTGGGAGAGGGAGACAATGAATTCCTGTCCTGGAGATGCTAAACATAGGGTGCATGCAGATTTCCATCTGGATGTGTACAGCTGACAGTAGGAAATAAAGATCTGGACCCCAGGAGAAGTCTAGACTGGCGATACCAGCTGGAGTCATGCACATGTGGGGAAGGGAGTTGAGGTAGTGGTTTTGGCTAAGATCATCCAAGAAACCTTAAACTGTGAAAGGAGAAGCAGAGCTGGAACTTTGGAGAGACCCCAGCTTTTACAGGTCAGCTAAACCAGCTAAAAAAAAAAACCAAATAGCAGTGGGAAAATCAAAGAGGTGCAAATAGAGAGCAAGCAGAATATGGAAATCATGCTATTTTAAGAAACCATGGGAGTAGGAGGAGCAATCAGCCATATCCCCTCTTTCTGGTCTTTGCTTGAATGTCACCTTCTCCAATGAGGTCTTCCCTGGCCAGCCCATTTTAAATGGCATCACTCAAACATAATCCTCCTCCTTCTCTTTCTTATTTTTCTCCATAGGATGCACACAACCTGTTACAATATGCAGTGCAGCTGCGTGGTTTGCAATTCTGCTCTCCTTATAATGTAAACTCCATGAGGGCAAGCCTCTCTGTCTGGCTCAGAATTGGCCTGCTTATATTTGTGAAATGAACTAGCTCAGGTAGGATAAGAGATGAGCATCTCATCCTGGATTTGAGAATCAAAACACAATGGATCCTATGGGGAATGCAAGGTCAGTGAACAGGCGGCGGAAGAGATACCAGA
Organism: Elephas maximus indicus; assembly: GCF_024166365.1. Lineage (NCBI taxonomy): Eukaryota > Metazoa > Chordata > Mammalia > Proboscidea > Elephantidae > Elephas > Elephas maximus. The sequence continues at coordinate 165,352,491 of NC_064819.1, forward strand.
CTGCGGGATATGGGAGGGAAGGAAAATGGCAGTGTAAGCAAGAGCTAGAAGGGGTGAGAAACTGGTTTGTTCTTTTGTTTATTGTTGCGGGAAATTAGATGCTAATATGGAAAACTGGGGCGGGGGGGGTAGGGACATATGATAGAAAGTATCTGTGCGAGAAGAAGGAACAGCACCTTTCTAAAAGAATTCAGAAATGTGGAGGCCAGGCGGGTGAGAGAATACTCACCCAAGGCCCTTTTTTGCCCTGTGAAATGATCTCTTCCGGATCTGGGAGGGAGGAAGGGCCGGGTATCACTGGAACAATAAAGGCTGTGGCTCTTTCGCCATGGTATGGGGGGCCTGCTTGTCCTGGCCCACGGGGGAGAACCAGCTCTGCTTTCTCCGCAGCTGTTTAGGCTCGAAGCTCCCACGCAAGGAGCTCGGAGCTCGTGGTGGACTTGAATAATAACAAAGGGGGTGCAGGGTAGGGGACAAGTGTCAAGCCTAAAAATGCCACCGGGAGTTTTACTATTTTAAATATTTGCTCTGCGACTTAAGCGGGCAACGGGCAATTTAAAACGGTGTGCACTGCAAACAACGCGGTAATGGGCGCCTCACATTGGTTAAACTCATTATGTTGGGGTGTGTTGTGTGCACTTATGAGAGGGTCTGAACATTGTCTGGGCTGGCCTGGGTGAGGGCGCTTGGAGAGAGGAGAAAGCCAGGGAACTACAGGGAGATGAAACGAGTTACAGACGCAGCTGGATCCAGAATGCAGAGGCTTAAAGCACTAACGAGCATTTCTAACAGATTCCCCTTATTTCCTGTGTAAATCCTTCATTTTGGGCGGTTCTGCTGCCGTGCCTCGGCGGCTTGGCCCGGTACAACCTGGTTTTCTCAGCCGAATGGTGTCGAGGAGCTCCTCCTCCCTCAGTAGTTCCCCTGCCCTGATGGGGCCTTGTCGGCCTCTCTAGTAAACCCGACGTCCTGGTGGTCACCTTGCTTCGCTCTCAACCACGCGAGGCGCCACCACAGCAAGAAAGGTTAAGAAGCTAAACGCTTTAACTTTGGAGGAGGTGTTGGGGCTGCGAGAGGGCCACATCCAGGCAGCATCTTATTTTCCTGGAAAACAAGGAGTCCCCCATAGGGCCAGGCCCTGTAAGCATGTTGCCTCCAGGAGACCCGCGCCGGTACCTGAAGCAGGTGGGAGCCCAGTTCGCGGCCCACGTTGTCCAGAGGGCTGGTCCGACTCGAGTGGCCCCACGCCTCGCCGAGGCCTGTGGAGACACAAAGACGCTGGCAGTGCTGAGGCGAGTCCCGCAGTTAAGCCTACACTCACGACACGAGATCATGGGGGTTTCCCGCTGTACTCCACCCACAGGGCTGAATCCCAGCATCTGAAGGGTTGAGCAGAGGTCAGACTTCCTCCCCAGGACAAGCCCAGGTTTCTCAGGCAGGGCAGGGCCCTGGCCAAGTGCACCTCCCCCCCCACCCCCATAGTAAGTGGCCAAGTGTGGGGACAGCCTTACCCTGGCGGAGCCCCAGAGCCGCACCCTAGCGATAACTTTTGGGTAGGTTCACTAGCATGCTTACGGGAATGAGGGACCCTTTATTTCTCGCCCCAGGCTTTCATCATCCTTATCAGGAGCCCGAAGATGTCCCCACATCCAGCGAAAGCCACTGCGCTCCCAAAGACCCAAGGCAGCGGGCCAAGTCCAGCCAATCCCTAGCGGACTTCTTGATTGGCTGCCGGGTTCTCCCGCCATTCTCCGCCCCTCGGCCTCTAACTTTAATCCCCTTCGGAAACTTCCGTTTGCTTGCGAGTGGCTTCCAGCCTGAGTCTCACCAGCATTCCAGCGCAACCCTTCTCCCTCAGCCTTTCCACTTCTAGCTCCCGGCCGTACAGCCACCCTCCTTCTCCCCCACCCCACCCCACCCCCCAAAAAAAGGAAAGAAAGAGAGGGAGGGAAAGAGAAAAAGAGAGGAGAAAAACAGAAAACGCACTGGCTTTTCTGAAGTTAGTCTACTCTGAGGGGCTGACACCTTCTTAGTATCCTTCAGGACACAGAGAATCATTCAATTTCTCTATCTTCCAGGTACAGTATCTATTAACAAAGACAGCCCCTTTCCCTCCTTGATGCTACCACATGAAGATCTGTTGAGGCTTTGCCACGAATGCGGATGATGCCTCAAAACTAAAACGCTCAAGCCTCCCGGACTGAATATGTAAAAATAATAACAACACATAACATGGAGTCTGCTATAGTGCCTGTTTGCAGAAGAAAAATGAAAACAAACGCAGAATAAGCTTGAAGAGATCGAGGTTAAACTATGGTAACATCTTTTAACAGCGTTGCTACTGAAATTATTTTAACTAGGTAGTTAAGCCCTTTTATGCTACACCATTAAACAGGACTTAACATGACAAAAAAAAAAAAGGTGATTTACTGCTTTAAGGGGCAAATCACCATGAAGTACACGATGAAGTACACACTTGCATTGTAATATGGGGATGGGGGCTGATCTTTCACAATAAAAAGTGGAGTTGGACTCTTAAAAGGCGTTCATCAGGAGCTGCTCCCTAAGCAAGCGATAAAAACCCAGACAACTAGTAACCGTGAGCGCCCCTTAAGCTCGATTCGGGTCTTTCTGGGTGTTTGCACATCTAAATAAATCTAACGATTTCCCCACCGCTCTGCAAACACCGAAGCTCCCGGCCTGTGCCGGGACTCTTTCCCTCCCTCAAGCTTCAACCCCTTCTGCCTGTTTGGCCCGCCCCAGTTTCCCCTCCCAGAGAGACTCCTTTGCCTTGGTCCCTGTGGTCCTCCTGGACTGCTCTAGGAGGGCCCTGGCCCCAGACACAGTTACCTGCACATATTCCTCCCTCTTGTTACCTTCCCTTCACTCCTGTCAGACAAGTCATCCTTCTCCTTGGTTTCTGGCCCGAAGTGCTCATTTGTTCACCCTCCCCTCCTCTTACATACACACACCCAGAACAGGTGGCAGTAGACTTGGCTAGGGAGGCCGTGCGGGCTATGAGCTCCGCCGGCGGGGAAAGGTCCCTGCTGGGAGAGGCCAGGACACGAGTGGCGCCAGCCTTTGGACGCCCTTGGGCCTAGCAAAGGCCTGAAACCCAAAAGTTTCTCGGGAGCAAGGGGCCGGGGCTCTCGCTCAGGGGCTCCCGGAGCGGGCCGAGGTCGGCTAGTGTCTCGGGACACATCTCCTGAGGCTCCCCAAAAGGCGCCTGCGCTCCGAGGAGGAAAGACACCCTGTCTTTATTCTAAAACTGTGAGGGCCCCCTGGAGTGGCCAGAAGACGCCCAGGAGCAGCCTTCCCACCTGATTCATTTGCAAATCCCCCTGGCCACGCTTGGGGTTAAAGACTAGTTCCGAACTCTCGGCGCAGGCCTCCTCTGTGTCTCAGGTTGCGGCCTCATTAGTATGCGCCTAAGAGGGAAAATAAGACTTCCCGCAAGTTAATGAACAACCGGTCCAGGCGCAGGTTAACTGGGGCCTCTCCAACCCTCCTCCGCACCCCTCCGCCCCACCTTTTAAGGAAAGTTCTGCTTTCACGGAGCGTTGCTTTCTCTTTAGGTTCTCTGTCGAAATCTCCGTCACACGGTTGTGTCTGAGTTAATGTTTTATAACGCGCTGGCAGCCCTAGTCTACCTGCTGAGATTTTCCGACCCAACACCAGGGCTGCGCTCACTCTTCGCGCTGCTGAGGAGGCCTCCCCAAGCCCCGGCAAAGGGTCCCCCCTCCAGAGAATCCCAGAGTGTGCCAGAGACCCTCTCTCCGGACCCCCCTTGCCTCCTGCCTGCGGTGATGCGTTCCCGCACCCAATTTCAGTTGGTGAGGGGGTAAGCTGAGATTTCGTTTCTGCACTTGACCTACCGCAGAAAATTCTCAAATCCTTTGATTGTCTGTTTAAAATGAGGAGGAAACCAACTCCCTTTGCGGCGGGATTACAGTGGGAACAAGATCTAAAGATTCTCTTGTAATTCGGTGACGCTGAGGGAACGGAGGTTTGCAAAGGAGAAAAGGAGCTCTGTGAGGGAGGCGATAACTAAATCGGGTTTTAGACAAAAGGCTTTTCCGCAGCTAAAGTGGCCGAAGACAAAGGAAAACATAATCTATTTTGGAAGATTTCCAAGATATGCCACATTAACTTTAGCAGATAAATTTTGCTTCTCCCTGGCCTGCCTTTTCCCTTAAAGGCTGGTTCACCATATTTACATAAGTAGCATTAGATGGGAAGTATCTACTGTGGATCTAAAGGCTCGCTCACATTTCATGTGAAAACCGGGCAAGTTTCCCTGCTGCTTTACCCTCAGTGCGCGGTTGAGCCATTTCCATTTAAATACCCCCTGACCCAAGGATTACCTCAATGGACTGACTGCACGGGTTTTGTAATTTCCTGAAAATGAGATTTCGATTTATAAAACAAGAAACCAATTAGTAACCAAATGAGGCGAAGTAGATCCACTAAAATTGACCTAATCCCACAGGCACCATTTAGGTCCGTTCTTGGCGAATGAATGATGAGCCCCAGTCTAGCGTGAGCTCAAAGCCTCATCCAGCTGTGTTATTGCAAGCAGCAAAAATAAATTGATCGAGCTTTTCCTTCGGAATGAATTGCATACCCTTGACAAAATACAGATTACAGACCCCGCATCATAGCCTTCTTCACTCAGACAGGAAGATGAGCAAAAGAATCTTGTTCTACTGTTCATTCTTAAAATAAATAAACATATTTCAATAGGTATGTGGCCCCTTTGCAGTGGCTTCTTAAGCCTTCATCTCCCCGACTGATCGCGATGTTTTTTAGGTGATATGGGGGAAGGGGGAGGAGGGAGCTGGTCCACGACCTGATCACAACTTGGTGACTGCGGTGGGAAAAGCCCTCCGAGGCCAAGCTCCTAACTTCAGGTGTCGGAGGGGCTTGGCTCAGCCACTCGCGTTTCCCTTAGGCCTGAGGTTTGAAAGAGGAGGTTGGCCCAGGGAAGTAAGCCCAAATCCCATGTATCATGCAGGGCGTGCACATCCTCGCTCAGTGCGCACTGTCCAAGCCTTCCCTGGGGCCGAGGCGCCAAGCGGCTTCGCGTTCGAGATTCCGCCCCTGCAGCGACTGGGCTCTCCCTGGAAGAAATGGGGGGAAAATGGGCAGCTGTAGCCTGGACTGCGCTCCCGGAGCAATCTCCGGGCAGGAGGATGCCTCAAGTACCGAGGTGCACCCGCCTCCACCTACTAGGCTGGGGTCCGCCCCTCCTGCAGCCCTCTCCCGCCACCAGGCGGATGTGGCCGAGCTCCCAGGGCTTCCGCGGCATCTCCGGGACAGACCTCGTCCCTCACAGCTGGCTGGATCCCACCGTGTGTGTAAAGCGTCGACCTCCACCCAGGTCTCCCCCAGCTAGCGTCTCGGAGGGCTAGAGACCCGGTGGCAGCGCCCAGGGGATTCAGCAGTATTAGCATAAATCTGGAGTGGAGACCGCCGGTTACCGAGGGAACTGGCTTCCCTGACCCGCAGTCTGAGCCCTCGTAGTGCTCCGGCACCCGAGCTTCGGCTCCCAGGTCCGGCCCGAGCCTGGCGCCCAAGTCGCAGCCGGGCGCCAGAGGACGTGAACTGCAGGAATGAGGGCCGGAGGGATTCCGCCAGATTCCGAGTAAACCATGGGACCGAAAATGCACACGGGGGTGACAAGTTTACAATGTGTGGCGACCGAAATGCGTCAGGGCGTCGCCCCTGAACTACGGGCCTTCGAGCCCGACCGCGCCACAGCGATGCTACAGCCCGGAAGGTCAGCGCGGGTGAGGCCGATAGGCAAGCGCTACCTTGCAGGTGGATCCTGTTTCGGTTCTACTTGGCAGTGGGGCCCCAGAAGGTCGGACCGAGCCCTCCCTCGCGGAAACCGCTCGCTTGAGCGGGATGTTCGCTTAAGGTTTTAGCGGCAGCCAGTCCGCCGGGCAGTAACCGGGCTGCAAGTGGGGCGGCGGGCGCGGGCCCGCGCCGGGGAGGCCACTGCTACCAGCAGGGAGGCGAAGACGTCCTCGGGCTTTCTCCGAGGGCAGAGAGGCACCCATAAACGGGCCCTGACAGGAGGTCGCGAGCCCGAGGCGCACTCTTGGCTGCGGCCTCCGGAGCTGAGGCGGTCGGGGTCTCAGGCCGCCGACACCTGGAAAGCAGGGGTGCCCCAAGGCGACCCGCCCGGCCACAGCGCACAAGTTCCTCCCGGCTGCGCGCTCTGGTCCGTACGGGAGGCGCGTCGGAGGCCGTGATGGCTTCTGGCCCTGGTCTGGCACGAGCCACCGAGAGGAGTGACTCTGAGTAGAGGCCTTTCACACAGTAGGGCTACCTGAATGTGATTCCCTCTGCAATTCTCAGACGCCGTTTTAGCACCTTCTTTGCAGCAATAATTGAGGTTTCCCCTCCCCCACACAAAAATTTAAAATTCCTTGGATCAGGGACTGAAAAATGGGTGGCTCGCTAAAATCAAGAGGTGTCAGCGGGGCCCATACCTCACTGTCTTGAGTAATACCTGGCCCAGTGGATAGAGAACTGCGGCAAGAGTCCACTCGTAGCCTTAAGTTTACAAGGGTTCAGCTTCTGCTCACATTTGTGTCTGCAAAAGCTCAAGGCTGTCAAGCGAGATTCCCTAAGACTGAAAACAACTTGCCTAGAAATCAAGCCCAGTTTTAGCTTCGGGTGGGCGATTATACCCTGACCTAGGTTATGATGCCCTTTTCGTTACTGGTTTTATTAGTGATCCCTCTCTTTAAAGAAAAAAAAAGAATTTCTTCCATTGATCCGATCTACTATTTCTAGCACATAAATCTGCCCTGCAAATGCCGTGCACAGAGTTCAGCTCTGCACTCCACATTTAAGTCAACATCAAAACTGGAATTAAACAGAGAAAACCAGCGTGGAGCGTAAACTGTGCTTAAAGGCTTTTAAATGAGAAAAACTTCTGTAAAAAAATAAACATTGAAACCTAATGCTCAATCATTTCCCTGAACAGCAAGAAAAACAGCTTTAAATCACCGATCCACGTGGGAAATGGGGCCTCTTTCTCTCTTTCAGTTCTTGGACTCAAAACATATAACACTATTAAGAATTTCACTTGAGGTGAATATTATACAAAGTATCTGTGGAGGTTTGTTTAAGCACCCTAGTCCTTCCAGTCTTTGGACTCTCTCTTGAGCAGTTATTAATTTCAACTTTGTGATTATTTTTATTTTCTCAAGACATCTTGACATTGAAATGGTAGCATAATATTACCAAGATTCTGAATGGCTATAGATGTGAAAACATGCTTGACCCTTTCAAAGGTTATTATGCGAACTACTATGCCTCCAGTCAAAATTTCATTATAGCTGCAGAGCAAATATATATGTAATACTTTTTAGTTGACTTTGTCCTATACTGCGCACAAATAAAGTCACACCATCTCTTTTTTCAATTCTGCCTTTCTGGATATGATAGCATCAAAGGTTTATGTATTTCTAGATTGTGTCAACTTTCCCTTTGCAAGGCAATTTTAAAAAGGAATGTTACCAATTGGGAGAGATGCAATTTTAATTATTTCACAGAAATCTCCCCCCCTCCTTTTTTTAACTATTAAATCTCCCATCTAATGCTTTATTCTTAAGAAATCCAGGGTTTTTTTTTTCTCATTTTTCCCAACAGCTCAATTTTATCTAACCAAAACCAAACCCAGTGCCCTCGAGTGGATTCTGACTCACAGGGACGCTATAAGACAGAGTAGAACTGCCCCATAGAGTTTCCAAGGAGTGCCTGGTAGATTCAAACTGCTGACCCTTTGGTTAGCAGCTGTAGCAGTTAACCACTATGCCATCAGAGTTTCCCAATTTTATCTACTTAGGTAAAAAAAAGAAAAGCTGAAACTTGCCCCCAGACAGGGAAGCTACTAGATGGGGGGGATGATGTATTCAGCAATGGTAGGAGTGGAGAATGAGCTATATTTTGAGGGTTTTTTTTCCTTTTTTTTTTTTCAAATGTAAGTATGGAAGGCTTTTGTTTGTTGATTTAACTTACTAGCCTTTTTGTCATTACAGGGTATTTTAGGTGAAATGTGATATGAGCAAAAACAGAGAGGTTTTACAGTCATTGTTATGCCTATAGCTAAGAATTGACACCAGATTTATAGTTACTTGTATTTTTTAGATTATGTACCTGGAAAAAAATAAGTTACATGTGATAGGACGCTTGTCACATTGAAACAACTCTTTATCCCACTCTTAAAATTTTACTGAGGACCTACTATGCACTAGGATGGCTTCAAGATAGATGCAAAGACAAAATTCATCTTCAAATTTATTGTTTCCATTCCTCATCACTAAAAAAGGTTGATCCCATATGAAGTATTCAGTTTCTCCCACTACCATGGACTCCAATCTTGTCCACTCTCTCACTTTGCTGAACCCAAATTTGGCACCCTCTGCAGGTTATGCCAGGTTCTGCGACTTGTGACCCACTCCTTTGAAAGTTGATGTGTTCTTGTTTTTCTTTCCTATTCTTAAAGACCTTGTTCGGGTTTGGCGTTTTTGAAGCCTATCCAACCTCAAAATGAAAACCTCATCCCTAGAAGCCAGCTGTTCGAATGACCCTGCCTAACTCACCGGTTGTAGGCTGCGGATGAGTTATGAGCTCAATAGTAGCTGTAGAAATAAACGATGTGTCCGGAGTTGGCACATCGTCCATCCCCTTCCTCCCCATAAACTCACACTCACCCACTGAAGAAGGGATAGGAGGGAGGGGCCCGGGGCGGAAGGTGAGGAGGGCTGCAGAAAGCACTATCGCTGTTCAAGTAGCCAGAGGGGATGGGCCTGGCCACCAAGAGAGACTCCAGTGAGCATCTTCACCAGAGCTCTCTAACAAAAAATTAAAAATAACAATAATAAAAGGTAAAAAAACCCGAGAAGTTGGCGATGAGAGTTTGCTTTTTGTCCCTATTTATTTAGCTCGCGATTTAAAATTTGTGAAGTTAGCACTTAATTAAAAAGAAAGCTTGCGTTCTTAAAAAAAAAAAAAAAAAAGCAAAAACAAGCCGAGCCCCTCCCGGCCGAGCCTGTTCCTGTCTGCACCACTCAGAAGAGCCCGGCGACTTCTCCTCCCGCTCTGCGCTCGCCTGAGAACCCGGCGTAGCTATTCTTCTAGTCCCGCGATTACTCTCAGCCCTACAAGCGGCACCATATGCTTCTTATGATCAAACAGCGAGCGACATCGGCACCGATAATTGACGAGACCCGCTAGAAATCACGCAGAAAGGGAGCCCACTGAGACCGCAGGGGCTGACAAATCACTGCTAATAATCCTGTTAGGACCCGCGCGGCCAGCAGAGTTCTCGATAGCTTTATTTTTATAAAGTAGGCGCTGACAGTATAAAAGACAACGGGATCTCTTTTTAAAACAGAAGGCAGTGTGCATAATAGTAATTTTCCTACCAGCAATTCCCAGCACAGTTTGAATGGGACGTATGGTTTTATGGTTTTTAATATCCAAGTCCCCCCTCCTATTTCTTTAACTTTTCGGGTAATTTAGGCTTTGATTCCTCTCCTCCCGTGGTTTTCAGGGTCAGATGAGGAGAATTGTCCAAGGAACAGCTTTAAGACAAAATGACCATAACACTACTTATAGTTTTGGGGTGTAACTTAACTATATTTTGAAAGTTTTCCTTTAATATCTCTGACTAATTTGGGGCGTATTTTGCAAGTTTTTGACTCGGATAATAACTTTTAAGTCAAAATCAAGCAAAGTGAAACTCCAAACCCAATAATGACGAATTCATTTTCTCTCCCCGTTTTCCTTAAAAGAAAACAACATCCCAAACACTCGAAATCAACAACATAAATATCTGGGGTCAAATAAGAAATTTTGATTTGGAAATAAGCAGGATTCTTTCTCTTGGATTTTTGTTTGTATAGTTCTCTCCTTTACATTCCTGAATCCTCCCCTCCCCCAGCAAAGACAAATCTAAACACTTAAAAAAAAATGTGTTTATGTTATTTGTACGAGGGTAAAGGAAAGGATGGATAAATGGAAGAGTGTCCTTTCCCTAGTAAGAACAAATGGTTTGTACAGGACAGTTCTAGGAAGGCTGCTCTGTCCTCAAGCAGTGAATTTTGATCATTTAAATACAAGTTTTAAATCATGTCAACAGATCAGCAATTCTAACTTGTAGGTCTATACAATTTTCCCAGAATTCATTTGCCAACCCACTACCCAGATGATATTTTCTAAGCAGACTAGTAATCATAACTTAATCTCACGCACTTTGGGAATAGCCTATTATCTCAGAAACACATCAAGCCCAGATTTGCAAATCAGCAAGCCCCAGCGTTAGTTTCAGAATCTTTGAACATGCTGAAAACCCAGAATGAATTTGCTATAAGCAGTTAAGAGACAGGGTAGATTCAGGACATTTTTGCTCACAAATATGAGTGCTCCTTGCTTGCAGAACTACAGAAATACAGAGAAATTACTATCTAGCTTTGCTAGATCCATGTACATGGGTCTATCTATACCTAGCAAAAATACAAGAATTTGGCAGTGTCCCTGCTTTCTACTGGATACAATTGTAACAAAAGGAATAAAAAAGAAAGTCTTGTTTGGGTTAGTAGTACTTTCAACTGAGTCCAGTATCTGAAGTGTTGACAAAAGCACTGTTGGGCTGCTTCCCAACCAAACGTATCTGAGGGGCTGAAGAGAGAGTATTTGTGGGGAAGTAGAAGGAGCCAGGAAAAGGCAACACAAACGCTGAGTTCAGGAAGGTCCTTAGTCAAGCAGCCAGGGTAAACTTCCCTTCCCCTTCGCAGAAAGTATAGATGTAAATACGTATGTATTTCTCTGCCCACTGGTCTAGTCTCACCACCTGGCAAATCCAGTACCTCTTCTGCCTTCCAAATCCCATCTGGGCAAAGTCACTTACCTTCTGGGAACACCACTCTCATTTTGAGATAGCTGGTGGTGAGTCTGATTATGGATGCTTTGTCCAGCTGCGAGGTGATAGCCGAGGGCAAAGGCAGTAATTTAGCCAGTTCATAAAATTCACTGTTTTCCTTCTCCCTCCTAGTCCGGGCAGCATTTTTGGACTTCTCTTTCATTGTGTCTCCTTCCCCCTTTTTTCTTACAGCGTAAGCTCCACAGATTCATCCAAAACCAAAATAAACTTTCAATTAGAGATCATATTTGACAAAAACATAAAGCATACTTTGAAGAGGCTGAAGTCTTTGCGCCGGAGAGAACGTACAGATGGTAGTTAAAAGACCAGAGCTGCGAAATGAAAATATTTTCTTGAGTATAGCAAAGCTGCTGATCCACGGCAATTTGGGCAATCCTGGGGGCCTCCGAGTATCAAATGCCAGAGGCACCCCAGAGGAGCCAACCTTTTCTTCGATTCCTCGCTACAAACCCGGGTCCTCGGAAAATGGACATAATAACGCCAGACGTTTGCTCTTCAGTCCCGCGGCATTGAAAGCGGCTCCGAGCCCCTTTGGGGAAAACAGGAATCCCAGACAATTTCCTTCAGGCCGCTGTGAAGACAACAACACCAGAGCATAAGACATCTGCGGCTCTACAGTCACTCATAGTCCCGAAAACCCGCCGCAAAGGGCCTCTGAGAGCCCCAGCTTTCCTTGCCAGACTCGGTGTTTTTGTTTGGTTCTTAAGGTCAGAGAAATCAGCCAGCGAGACTGAGCCCCTGCAAATAATGCTCGCATTCCCTCACCCTTGCTAGCCACATTCGCCAGCCCCCTGGGAAGTTGCCCGAACAACAAAACGCCGATGTGTGAAGACCCTCAGGAGGCTGCCGCCGCCGGTCCCCGGGCCCGTGCCCCGGCCAAGGTGCAGCCCCAGGCAAGCTCGTTTCTGCAAACCGGAATGCTCCGCAGCGCTACCGGCGGCTCGCAGTCCCCCGACCTTGGAGGACCTGGGACTTGGCTCCCTTTCTAACTTGAGTCTCAAGTCTAAGGGATTCCTCAGAAAGTGGGCACCTACACATCAAGTCCCTCGGGACTTCCGAGGAGACCCAGCGCTCTTCCTGCCCATCAGGGCGGCAACGAGCCGGGCGCGGCAGCGCCAGGTTAACAGGTGGCACACTCACCACAGCCCCTCGCAGGCTCCGGGTGGGGGCGTCCTGGCCTCTCCCCGTCCGCGGGCCGCAGAGCCGGGGGAGCCGGGGGAGCTGCGGCGCCGGGGCCGGGGCCGGGGCCGGGCGTCTTCTGCTTCACCTACCTTCAGTCCCCGCTGGCGGCAAAGGGTGCGGAGGAGCCCACCTCTTAATAGCACTCATGCCTGCCGTCCAACTAAGCAATTCCACGGGCCTCTCGGCTTTCCACCCGCAGAGAGGAGCAGAGCGCGCCCCGGCTCCCTTTTCCTGGTTATGAACTGGGGGAGGGGTGCATGAGAGAAGGAGGGGGAATGCGGGCTTTGGGACGGGTGAGGTGGTTTTAGAATCCTCCTCTTCTGTAGTTGCTACAAAGCTAGTATTATTGCTAATTGGAAGCCGAAAACACCCCCCCGTAACTTCTTTATAGCGTACAGGGTTTAGCCTCAACTTCACTCCCAGGTCCTCTCTCGCCCGCCCTCCCTTGATGCCACTCACAAGCCTTCCACGCTTCCGATTGGTCCGAATCGCCCCAGGGCGCAGCGTTCATTGGTCGGCCAGGCTGACTGACGCGAACATCCCCCGCTCCTCAGCCGCGCGCCCCGCCTGCTGCCCTGCGACCCGCGTGGCGGTCGCGCTCCTAACCAGCCCCCCGCTTCCAGGTCGGCGCCGCCCGGCGGCTGCCGCTGCTTCTGGCCTGCCGGGCCCGGCGGGCGGCGTGTGGGACCTGCGGTTCTCGCTCCCTGAGGTCTGGCTGCTGTGTGCTCAGCCCCGCTCCCTGACCCCGCTGTGCCCAGCCTCCCCGAGGCGACGGCCTGAGGCCCCGGGCTGCGGAGGTCTTGCCAGCGTCTGGGGCTCCCGACAGGCGAAGCGGGAGTCACCCGGACTGCGGGCGGGCTTCGCCCAAAGGCCGACCTGGCGGCCGCGCCCCTCCCTCGGGCAGGTAGCGAGAAGGACGGCGCGCGGGGCGGTGTTGGGCTTTATTTTCCCTTTTCTGTTTGTGAAACCGTAGCACCACAGAATTCATCGCCAGAGGAGATTAGTAGAATAAAAAAAGAATAGCTGTCATTAACTTAATTTCAAAAAGGAGCATCTTTGCGAAATGGGTCGGGTCTGCGGGGGCTGATTTGTTCACCGTGGAAAGCTCTGCCGGGAATTTTCCTATGGGAGTGGCGAGGGGTCACTAGAGGAAAAGAGGTAACATTTCAGGTAAAATAGGGTTAGAGAGAGAGACTGATAGATATCTCACAACAATCCGTTATCTGAAATGTCAGACTTTTGTTGGATTTTGTTTTCGGAGACAAAATTCCAACACCAATATTCCTGACAGAAGGAATACAGTCTGCATGAATGAATTTACAGCACTCACATTTTCCCAATAGGAGCCGTTTACGTATAGGCTCGCAAGCACTATTGCTGATAAATTGTCTTACAGACCCCCTAATTTGAAGCGCCTTCCCTCTCCGTTATGTGATGAAAAAGACAACCGAGAAAAAGTTGAGTTGCCCCGAAGTCAATTATTATTGTTAGCGAATCACTCTACAGATGCGATTGATCGCTTGGTTTTGGTGCCGCTGGTGCCCACGATCCCGTTCTTGGAGATACGTATGAAAGGCTGTGAGAATCGTGCTCTCTCCCTTTCGTTTGTGGCTCTAATTGCCGCTGAGAAAACAAATACTCTGAAGAGGGATGTGTGCCATTCGGCTGATATTCGGAACAACCTTAAGAGTGTTCAAAAATACAAACATCTGCCACCTCCTTGCCACTCCATGGCAATAAGCTCGCTGAATGACAACCGGAGCTTTCTGGAGGATATTTACACATCTGGGCCACACCTGGCAAAAGGGGGTGACTATTCTGGATAAAGAGAAAGAAAGAAAAAGAAAAGATCTAAACACAGAAATTTTGTAGCTGTTTCAAGACTGGAATCCAACTATGGAGGAGTCATTTTCCCAGAGGCTGTACATGCACTTGGAGACCCGGCTCGGGGAGGTTCCGACCACCGAAGGATGCCCGTCTAACCAGAGATGGTTAAAAAAAAAAAGAAAAAAATTTTTTTAGGAAGATAGAAATGCACAGTAGCTACAGAGAGCAGAAAAGGTCAAGTTAGCTACTACATTAAGGCGGCGGGGGGGGGAATGTGGAGAGAGAGAAAACCTTCCATGACCCCCCCACCCCCCACGGAGGGTCTCACAGGTAAGGAGGAGCCGCCTGGGGAAGCCACGACACAGTAGGAGTTAGAAGCTCTTTTCTGTTACTACTGAGTTCTAGAGAGGATTTCAGTCAAATCTGCGGTTGCTTTAAACCCTCTACTTCAAACAAAGTGCAGGTATGAAAACGCCTTTCTGGGTCTGAAACTCGTGCCCTCAGCAGGGGCCCTCTGGGAGTCAGGCGGTTCCTGGCTCCTCTTACCCGCCCGTTTCACGTGGAAGAAATGCAGCGTTTCCCCTACGTAAGGAAGTCTTCACACCGGCCAAAGAAGAGGTCGGGGTGGGGGTGGGTGGGGGTGGGTGGGGGGAGGGGCAAGTGGGCTGCTCCAGCTTCCTAATGAAGCCGACCAGTCCACACACCGAGTAGATGTCGTTTAATAAAGTGAATGCACGACCATGAGGTGACAGACCCTCTCTAAGTCCTCGGCACACAACTGTCTGAGCTGCGTTTACCTAGAGAATGAATTAGCATGGCGACGTAACACCTGTTTTTCTAATCTTTGAACCTCGGCTGGGATCCGGAACGTGGGTCCTACATTCCCCCGCCTAAGCGCAGGGGCCCGGCTCCGCACCCTCTCGGCGCCTCTGCCCTCCAATCCCGCACGCGCGCCCTGCGAGCCGGGGCATGAACCCAAACCTCAGGTGCCTCCCACGTGTTCAGAGAATTTGTGTTTGCCTCTAACAAGGGACATTTTAAATAACTTCCTTGACCCTGAAAGGCGAAGCCTACCTACCTCTTTACCAGTGTAAGGAATAAAGCCCCAGAAAGTAAAGAGACAAGCACTGGTGACCCACCAACGACAAACAGAAATCCCCCAGGGTCTAGGCCGCCGCCTCCTTGAGCTGCTGCCTTAAAACTTAGCCCTCTGCCCGCCCGCCCTCCGCACTGTCTACGCGGCCCGAGGACACTATCCTAAGGCAGGAGGAAAGCCAGTACCAATCTGTAAGAAAAATACCCCCTCCGTCTTCCACCCCTCCCCGCCTCCCAGACCAAAGAGGGAGAACCGCCTAGAATGACAGAGATATTGTCTCCTGAGAGTCCCTTCCACTAACCGGGCCACCCCTCCCCGACGCTGTCCGCAGGGAGCCGGCCTGCAGCCAAACCCAGACTCCACCTGGTGTAGGCGCCCCGCCGCGGCCGGCTCGGGAATTTAAGCACCTGTGTGTGCGGAATCCCGCGTGTTGCTCGCGCCCAGAATGAACAGGAGAGGGGCCTCTTACCGCCTCCTAACACTTTCCAACATCAAGCAGGGTCCAGACTAGAAAAGCTGACTCTTAGGTTGTAAAAGTGCAAGTGAAAGCCCAGCGGGATCCCAGTGCAAATCGCCAAGCCAGATTTCTGTAGAGCTGCCTGGAACCAAGAGCTTTGCTTCTGCTCGGGCACAGTCCTGCGTCCTGCCTTTTGGTAACTCTTCCTATGCCCTGCTGCTTGGGCATCTTATCAAAATCAGAACTGGAGTGATTCCTTTCCCACTCCACCCCTCTCCCCTTTTTAAAGACTGCTAAGGACGGACGCACAAATGTACTTTTACACGCCGGCACATCACATGCGTACAATTGTACAGATCACACAGATATGGACTGTACTCAATGGCCAAGGTCAGGATGAAGGTTATATTTATAACCAAGACAAGAAATCTGAAGATGGTCACGAAAACATCTCAGTATGTTATATCTAGATGTTCAGTCACTATTTACCACTGAGAAGGAGAATTTATCTAGGGAAATATTAACATTTTTCTTCCATGTATATGAATTAATTCTGCCCAGCATCATTTTATTACCACATTTAGACATTGTCATTTCTGTGAAGTCGTTGTGACGTTGAGGCAGAAACAAGGACCCCCACAACTTTGACCCAGCGGGGTGAGCCCGCGTGCATACAAAGGATGCGAAGAACCTCCAAAAAAAAGGGTCATGTTTAATATTTGTAAAATTACAGTAAATATTACTTATCCGATCTTGATATAGGAGAATATAGCTAGGCGGGTATAAGAATATAAGATATTTTGTGCAACAAACAAACCCCAAACTTTTCTAAGGTACTGCTTCTCAGGTTTCTGCCTGAATTGACCATTAAAATGTCCAAAAATTAGCTTGAGTGGTTACACTTTGGGGGAAAAAAACGAATGAAAGAAAGAAAAAGAAGGGCAGAACGAAATGCACTAACATGAATGTGAGAGTGGCCAATGCAAGTAAGGATTGTATATAGTTTCTCTAAATATTCTGCATATTATTTTTCACCCAGACTTTGAAACCGTAGTCTAAAAGATAACCTTGAATTGGTCTCTGATAAGGAAGAGTGTTCCTTAAATGTGCACCCCTGTATTTGCAGACATAAATTTTAAACTTTGAAAGACGTGATTTATTCAAGATCAGTAGCTAGAAAATTCTGATCCTGCGCATTCGGAGGACTGGAGAGAACAGGTGCCTGCCGCTCAAGGCACGGACACTTCTCACAATTTTCCTTTCCAGAAATCGATTGTGGGTGATGTGTGTGCATAATTCAGCCAAGCCGGGCACAGGGGCACAACAGAAGTGTTCAAAAGCTGATGATGTACAATGGTTTGCGATTTCAGGTTGAAAGACAATTTGATTCTTAAATCGGTTCCCGAATTTTAGGCCAAACCATGCTCTTGGTAAAAGTGACCACACCGGGCCTGCGCCCTCGAGGCCTCAGGAGGATGGGGTGGGGGTGGGGGGGAGCCAGTAAGGGGCGGATGGGGTGGCGCCAGGGGCCTGGGAATGGGTGAAGGGCATCAGAATGGGTTGGATACGGGGGGGAGGGGTGTCTGCGTGTCTCTAAGTCTCTAACTCTATTCCCCCACCCTCTCAGGCTTGTTTTCTGAAATAGGTTTCTGGAGGGTTCTCCCCTTCTTTCAGCCCCAACTTTCCGTGTAGCCCCTGGCGCCACGTGTTCTCAGGGACTACGCCGCGAGCCCCTGGAAAAGTTCCCTCTGGCCCTGCAAGATCCAGGCAAGGTAGGTAAGGGATTCTTGTGAGGCAGATTCCTCTAATTTATAAAAAGATAACTGGCATCCAGATAAGGTCAGCCTCAGGGTCACCTGGGGTGGGAGCGGGGGCGGCTCATTAAAATATAAACACTCAGACCTCCCCCCAGTTTAGGAATCCAAAATCTCTGTTAGAACGGAAATCAACATTCAGTAAGGCCATGTGGGGAGGAGGCGGAAAAGGGGAGAGAATTGGTCATCAAGCAGCTCTTGGGAGGGGTATGTGGGAGTGAGGATGCACTACAAAGCCAGAGTTTTGGGCACCACCTCAAGCCAAGCAGTGAGGGAAGCTGGGGGGGAAAAGCCTGGACCTGCCTGAGACTGGAGTCTCCAAGTAGCTGCAGTCCAAGCTGCCCTCCCAGTAGCACCCCAGGACTCTGATGGGGGCAGGGGGAAGTAGATCTGCATTAGTCAGTTGGTGCCAGGGACCACATGCTTAGGGGCAACCTGGGTGCTTGTGGAGAGTCAAGTTCCTCTGCCCCACCCTTGACTCATCACCTCTAGGCTCAGGGACATGGGAACCTGCCTTGGGAAATCATTGCTCTTAGTGAAGTGGTTCTGGAATTTGAGCGAGCAAAGGAATCACCTGGAAGGGAGGGGCGGTGGGGGGAATCAGGAAGGCACAGATACAAACAGATTGCTGGGCCCCAGAGTTTATGAGTAGTAGCTCTGGGGTAAAATCAGGAAAGGTGTGTGTTAGGTTTGTATCCCGTCACCGTACCTACTCAATCTGTAATGCTGAACAAAATAATCCAAGAAGCTGGGTTATATTCAAGAAAAACATCATCAGAATTGGAGGAAGACTCATTAACAGCCTGCTTTACGCAGATGACACAGCCTTGCTTGCGGAAATCAAGAGGACTTGAAGCGCTTACTGATGAAGGTCAAAGACCACAGCCTTCAGTATGGATTACACCTCAACATAAAAAACAAAAATTTTCACAACTGGACCAATAAGCAACATCATGATAAGTGGGGAAAAGATTGAAGCTGTCTAAGAATTTCATTTTACTCGGAGCCACAATCAATGTCCATGGAAACAGCAATCAAGAAATCAAATGATGTACTGCATTGGGCAAATCTGCTGCAAAAGACCTCTTTAAAGTGTTCAAAAGCAAATTTGTCACTTTGGGGACTAAATTGTGCCTGAGCCAAGCCGTGGTATTTTCAATTGCCCCATATGCATGTGAAAGCTGGACAAGAAATACGGAAAAATTGATGCCTTTGAATTATGGTGTTGGCAAAGAATATTGAATATACCGTGGACTGCCGTAAGAATGAACAAATCTGTCTTGGAAGAACTACAGCCAGAATGCTCCTTAGAACTGAAGGTGGCAAGACTTTGTCTTATGTACTTTGAACATGTTATCAGGAGGGACCAGTCCCTGGAGAAGGACACTGTCTTAGGCTGGGTTCTCTAGAGGAGCAAAACCAATGAAGTGTGTGTGCGTGTGTGTGTGTGTATATATATATAGAGAGAGAGAGAGAGAGAGATTTATCTCAAAGAAATGGCTCACACAGTTGTGGAGGCTGGTAAGCCCCAAATCCATGGGTCGGGTATCAGGCTGGAGGCTTCTCCTGACTCATGTGGTTGCTGGGACTGATGAACCCAAAACTGGCAGGTCAGGTGGAAGGCTGCTGGCTCATTCCCCAAGAACCACAGGTCAGAGGATGATGAGTAAGATGCAGGATTCAGAGAGAGCTTTGCCAGAAGATCCACATATTTTGGATGCAGGCCACACCCCCTAAAAACCCATTGGCTTTCAACTGATGGCTGTTCTTATTAGATCACAAAAAGGAGGATGAGTACCATAATTTTATGCAAATAATGTGTGTTATTATGTTTTTGCAAATCGAGCAACTCTGACAGGTTGTTTTTACAAGTGTTCTGCACCAATTTTTTTTTTACATGTGCTGACTTCAATTTCAATTTTTTCTGTCCAAAGATTTGATGCTACTGGAACGAAATTGATCTCACGGAAACTTCAGTTAAGGTAGGTATTTTCCAAAACCAAGTGCCACTAATGGTGAACTGAATGGGCTCATGGTAGAAATGGGACACCATTTTGAAACCGAAGAGTATGAACGCATGAAGAGCTAGAAATTAGCAAGTAAGAAATGACCCTAGGCCTAAAACTACAAGAACAAAATGTTGTTTATATTTTATTGCTTTCATAAATCTTAAACTGAAACATAATTTTTGATAATCAATGTCTTTGAAATCAACAAATAAAAGTCACCAGAAGAAAATTCTGTTTTCATCTTAAAATATGCCTTTTTAGTTTATTCATTCATTATCATCATCGTCTGACTTCATTGCAGAGATACCAAGTTCGGAGATTTCTTTGGTGATGAATTTGCAGAAGCTGACCATGTTATGCTCCTATCATCTGGAAGTTGCTGGTCTACAGTGGTTCCCATTCTCATAGAAAGACCATTCTTTTCATGAATTTAGAAATCCAGGTGAAGTCTGCCATGAAATCTGGGGCTTCCCTTTCAATTGCCAAAAGCATTATTTTGACTTGAACTGTGACAGTAGAAACAGTTTGATTTTTTTCCCTTAGAAAAACAATCCACTCTTTCAAGTCTTTCTTCAACTCAGGCCATTTCGCTTTGGGCCAAAGAGGCGTGGATTTCTGTGGATTCATTTTCTCAAGCTTCTTTTTCTCCTTTATTCATTTTCGAATGGATGACTCTCCAACCTTGAACTCTCTCACTGCCACTCTGTTGCTTATTTCTTCCGCCCTTGCAACAGCTTTCAGTTTGAAGTCAGCAGTGTAGGACTTGCGTTTAATTCCTGACATGATCCTAAAGGGTTCTAAGATTTAGGTTTATAAACTGAAAAAAATGTGCATAATGTAATCTATAACTGGCTGGTTCTAGCAAAAACCAAAAAAGAAAGAAAGAAAGAAAAAAACCATTGCTGTTGAGTCAATTCTGACTCATAGTGACCTTATAGGACGGAGTAGAACTGCCCCACAGGGTTTCCAAGGAGCGGCTGGCAGGTTCCAACTGCTGACTTTTGGTTAGCAGCTGAACTCTTAACCACTATGCCACCAGGGTTTCAGACTCTAGTAAAGAGATCACAATGACAAGCAAGGGCCATTTTATATGCTCACAAGCATATGACTAAGGTGACTTATGATCATTAATCAAAGACATTGGCACTAATAAGACATAATTAAAAAAAAAAAAAGCCATTGCCATTGAGTCGATTTCGACTCATAGCAACCTTATGAAATAAGCAGACGTAACGGTTTCACTTAAGATTATCTGATAAGGTTTTGGGATTCAGCTGTTGAGCCAAGAGTGATCCTTTATCAGTTTTGCTTTGTTTACTCCTCCAATTAAAAGCCAGAATCAGAAGACGACTGTGATAATTATGTCAATGCAGATTGAATGGAGATTCCTATCGATAGCCACTTGATGCCATTTATCCCAGAGTAGGCTTCGCGTTGCTTTACACTTCCAATTGGTAGCACGTGATTTATGGACAGGCTTCAGGAAGTTCAAGGTTCTGAATGTTATTCAAAAGTGATAGGGATATAATTATCAACTTAAATTAATAAAAACAAACGCAGCTTCAATTGTTTATTTTCCAGTTACTGGGGTACTACCAAACTCAATCCATGACTTCTTGACTTACAGCTTTCTTATACAAATAAGATCAAAAGTAACATTTTCAGACTATTGAATGAAGATGAATGAGGCCAAAATTCACTTCCTGAATGTGACAAGACATGCGCAGTATATGCAAGGGTGCACTATGCCAGAACTTTTATCATAGTTTTGTCATTTCTGTGTTATATGTCAGTGCACCTTATTACACGGGCACACTATTTGCAAAAAACCACAGTGCATAATATCTGCCAAACCACTGAGAATCATGGCCTAGCCAAGTTGACACATAACATTAACCATCACAGATATCATTTCGGGTAAAGTAGAGGATCAGAGAAAAAGAGGAGGACCCTCAATGAGATGGATTGACACAGTGGCTGCAACAATGGGCTCAAACATAGAAACGATTGTGAAGATGGCACAGAACCAGGCAATGTTTCATCCTGTTGAATTGACTTGACCGCACCTAACAGCAATGAGTCTGGGGTAAGGTCTGATTTCTAACAAGTTGCAAGGTGATGTTGTTACTGCTGATCAGGGATCCAGACTCTGAGAACCATTACTTTTGTCTGCTTTTTTCTCAGCCTGTCTTTGGAAGAGAAGGCTTAAGGGGGAAAAGGATATAAAGTGGCATTCCTGCTATTGTGGAATCTTAGGCATATGGCATAAAATGATACGGCTGTGAAGCAGGTGGGGCTAGCTTTATTTTAGGGTGGGGGGTCCCTGAAGAAGGGTCATTCCCTCCTCCTTAAGAAAGAGAATGGCCTCAGGATGAGAGAGAGGAGGCCTGGAGCCAAGCCAGACTGGGTCTGAAAGGGCATGGATGTGCTCAGGGTACCCCTGGAAACTTCCAGGGTTGCAGAGTTCTCAGCTGCTCTGTGGGGTAGAGGGATCAGAGGATTTGGGCTAGTCAATTAAGGGCGGGATACTTTGGAAAAATAGCAGCTGGGCAATGGTTCTGTTTTTGGCCAGAAAATGTTATCCAATTTTGTGAAGTATTTAAGCGTAAAGGGCCCCAGGTGTATGTGATCTGTGTAGGGGAGTGGTTGCTGGAGGGAGGGGGCCCTGCCTCGGTGCGGGCCTGGGAGGGCTAGACCTTCTCTCAATGGCGAGTGTTCCTTCCTGTGCAGGACCAGATTATGACTTTGTGGGCCCTTGACACTTTTGTCTTCATGGGCCCCTTCCTCCATTAAAAAAAAGAAAAAAAAATTATACATTATGACTGCATTGGTATAAAGATGAATGTAATCCAGGTTGAATTCATTATCATATACTCACTAGTATTATATTTGTCTTTTCTGCTAATTTAAAAAAAAACACTAAAATTAAAACTTTTGGGGGGGGGGCCCTAAAGTTATCGGGGGCCTATACACTGTGCTTACTGCAGCTAATGGGTAAGTCAGTCCTGCTCCTGGGCACACCTGGGAGAATGGGGAGGCTGAGCAGGCTGGACAGGTTGGACAAGCCTTTTCTGAGCTGTAACTCCCAAGCCTCTTGAGGGAACCTGGAGTGAGGTTTAGAAGGAAAGTATCTATCCATGAGTCACAGCTCCACTTCTGATATGTTCCCACTGCAGAGCCACTCTGCTCTGCTCTAGTTATGTCCAATGTATAATCCCAAAACAGTGAAAATACAAAGTTCCTAGCACCATTTCTTATCTTAACTAACCTGGCCTTTTAGGGATTGAATTGTGTCCTCCAAAAATATGTGTTGTAAATCCTAACCTGTGTACCTGTGGATGTAATCCCACTTGGGAATAGGATTTTCTTTGTTATGTTAATGAGACCATATCAGTGTAGAGTGTATTTTAAACCAATCACTTCTGAGATATAAAAGGAGCAGATTAG
Source organism: Elephas maximus indicus (assembly GCF_024166365.1). Classification (NCBI taxonomy): domain Eukaryota; kingdom Metazoa; phylum Chordata; class Mammalia; order Proboscidea; family Elephantidae; genus Elephas; species Elephas maximus. Next base: position 165,375,283 of record NC_064819.1, read on the forward strand.
GCACTGAAGCAAGAAAGTACAGAGGGTGAAAGACAGATGCCAAGGAACTGAAGACTAGGAACTGAAAAAAAACAAAACAAGGACCTTTCCCCAGAACTGATAGTCTTTCCCAAATTCAGCCCCTCCCATGAATTTGGACTTCTACCTCTTAAACCCCCGTGTCTGTCAGTTTGTTGTTCTCTGGGGGCTTGCATGTTGCTGTTATGCTGGAAGCTATGCCACTGGTATTCAGATACCAGCAGGGTCACCCATGGCAGACAGGTTTCAGCTGAGCTTCTAGACTAGGATAGGCTAGGAAGAAGGACCCAGCAGTCTACTTCTGAGAAGAATTAGCCAGTGAAAAACTTATGAATAGCAGCAGAACATTGTCTGATATAGTGGTGAAAGGTGAGCCTCCCAGGTTGGAAGGCACTGAAAAGATGACTGGGGAAGAGGTGCCTCCTTAGAGTTGATCTTGCTGACATGAATGGAGTCAAGCTTTCAGGACCTTCATTTGCTGATGTGGCACGACTCGAAATGAGAAGAAACAGCTGCAAACATCCACTGATAATTGGATCATAGAATGGACGAAGTATGAATCTAGGAAAATTAGAAATCATCAAAAATGAAATGGAAGGATCCATATACTAGGCATTAGTGAGCTGAAACTGACTGGTATTGGCCACTTTGAACTGGATAATCATATAGTCTACTATACCGGGAATGACAACTTGAAGAGGAATGGCATTGCATTCATTGTCGAAGAGAACATTTCAAGATCTATCCGGAAGTACAACACTGTTGGTGATAGGATAATATCCACACGCCTACATGGAAGGCCAATTAATACAACTATTACTCAAATTTATACAAAATCTGCTACGAAAGACCTCTTTAAAGTGTTGAAAAGCAAATATGTCACCTTGAAGACTAAGGTGAGCCTGACCCAAGCCATGGTATTTTCAATAGCATCGTACGCATGCGAAAGCTGGACAATGAATAAGAAAGACTGAAGGAGAATTGATGCCTTTGAACTGTAGCGTTGGTGAAGAATATTGACTATACCATGGACTTCCAAAAAAAAAAAAAGAATGAATTTGTCTTGGAAGAAGTCCACCCAGAATGCTCCTTAGAAGCAAGGGTGGTGAGGCTGTATTTTACACACTTTGGACATGTTGTCAGGAAGGATCAGTCCCTGGAGAAGGACATCATGCTTGGTAAAGCACAGGGTCATCGGAAAAGAGGAAGATCCTCAAAGAGATGGACTGATACAGTTGCTTCAACAATGGGCACAGCAACAATTGTGACCATGGCACAGGACTGGGCAGTGTTTCATTCTGTGGTACATAGGGTCGCTATGAGTCAGAACCGACTGGACTGCACCTAACAACAACAACCTCTTAAACTGTGAGAAAATAAGTTTCTGTTTGTTTAAATGCACACGCTTGTGGTATTTCTGTCATAGTAGCGCTAAGAAACTAAGACATTATCCTTACATGGAAATCTAGATTTTTAAGTGAATCAAATTTTAAAACACTTCACAATTCAAAGCAAACGCATCTATGGGTCCCCAGTTTGTGCCTGCTGCTATACAGCTACTTAGTTTCATATTGTCCTTCTGGAGATTTTTTATTGTTGTTGTATTTGCATATTCAAGCAAATGTTAAAATTGATATTTTATACTCTTCTGTATCTTGATTTTTCACTTTCCATGAGAGCACAAAGAGAGCTTTCCTCGTCCTTTTTTCTGTAGACAAGTGCATAGCATTCCATTTTAAAGATGTACCAATATAATTTATTTAACCTGTCTCTCACTGAGAGAATTTAGGTTGTTTCCCATTGTTGTTATCACAAAAAAATATTGCAATGAATAACACAGCACACCTGTCATTTACCTGTTTAAACATGTAACCATGGACACATTTCCAAAAGTGGAGTTGCTAGGTCAAAGGGTACTTCTGATGTCGTTAGATGATTGTGACTCATGGTGACCCCGTGTGTACACAGTAGAACTGCTCCATAAGGTTTTTAAGGCTATGACCTCCCAGAAGGGAAACACCAAACTTTTTCTGCTAGTAATCGAGAATTTAAATATTTGCACCACCCAGAAACTCCTAGTACTTTTGATTAACTTTACTAAATTGCGTCACAGAAGTTGTACCAATTTACACTCCCACCAGCAATGTCTGAGGCTGACTATTTCCATTTATACAATACTGTCCATAGCCTTGCAACAGAGCACATTATAACTTTTTCCTCCCAATCTGACAGGTCAAAAATATCTGTATACTTTAAATTCATTTTTTTATTTATTGTGTTTTAAGTAAAAGTTTACAATTCGAGTCAGTCTCTCATACCAAAACCTATGCATAGCTTGCTATGTAACCCTAGCTGCTTTCCCCCCAATGTGACAGCACACTCCTTCCCTCCACCCCTGTATTTCCCTGCGTCCATTCAACCAGCTCCTGTCCCCCTGTGCCTTTTCATCTTGCCTCCAGGCAGGAGCTGCCCACATAGTCTCATTTGTCTCCTTGAGCCAAGAAGCTCACTCCTCACCAGTATCATTTTCTGTCTTATAGTCCACTCCGATCCCTGTCTGAAGAGTTAGCTTCAGGAATGATTCCAGTCTTCGCTAACAGAGGGTCCTGGGACCATGACCTTTGGGGTCCCTCCAATCTCAGTCAGACCATTAAGTTTGGTCTTTTTAGGAGAATTTGAGGTCTGCATCCCACTGTTCTTCTGCCCCATCAGGGATCCTCTGTTGTGTTTCCTGTCAGGGCAGTCATCTGTGGTAGCTGGGCGCCATCTAGTTCTTCTGGTCTCAGGCTAATGGAGTGTCTGGTTCACATGGCCCTTTCTGTCTCTTAGGCTCATATTTACCTAGTGTCTTTGGTGTTCTTCATTCTCCTTTGCTCCAGGTGGATTGAGAATAATTGACGCATCTTAGCTGGTCATTTGCTAGCATTTAAGACCCTGGACTCCACTCATCAAAGTGGGATGCAGAACATTTTCTTAATATGTTTCGTTACGCCAATTGACTTAGATGTCGCCTGAAACCATGGTCCCCAGACCCCCATCGCTGCTACTCTGGGCTTTGAAGCATTTGGTTGTATTCAGGACATTTCTTAGCTTTTGGTTTAGTCCAGTTGTACTCACCTCCTCTGTACTGTGTGTTGTCTTTCCCTTCACCTAAATGAGTTCTTGTCTATTATCTAATTAGTGAATACTCCTCTCCCTCCTTCCCCACCCTCATAGCCATTAAAGAATATTTTCTTCTGTGTCTAAACTTTTTCATGAATTCTTATAATAGTGGTCTCATACAATATTTGTCCTTTCGCAGCTGACTAATTTCACTCAGCATAATGCCTTCCAGATTCCTCCATGGAATGAGATGTTTCACAGATTCATCGTCGTTCCTAATTGCTGTGTAGTATTCCATTATGTGAATATACCATAACTTATTTTTCCATTCATCCCTTGATGGGTGCCTTGGTTGCTTCCATCTCTTTGCTATTGTAAACAGTGCTGCAAAGAACATGGGTGTGCATAAATCTGTTTATGTGAGGGCTTCTATTTCTCTAGCATATATTCCAAGCAGTGGGATTGATGGATAGTATGTTAGCTCTATTTCTAGCTTTTCAAGGAAGTGCCAAATCGATTTCCAAAGTGGTTGTACCATTTTACATTCCCACCAGCAGCGTATAAGTGTTCTAGCCTCTCCACAACCTCTCCAACATTTATTATTTAGTATTTTTTGGATTAGCGCCAGCCTTGTTGGGGTGAGATGGTAACTAATTGTAGTTTCGATTTGCATTTTTCTAATGGCTAATGATCACGAGCATTTCCTCATGTATCTGCTAGCTGCCTAAATGTCTCCTTTGGTGAAGTGCCTATTCATATCCATTACCCATTTTTTAATTGGGTTATTTGTCTTTTTGTTGTTGAGCTTTTGCAGTATCATGTAGATTTTAGAGATCAGATGCTGATTAGATTTGTGCAGCCCAGAACTTTTTCCCAGTCTGTAGGTGGTCTTTTTACACTTTTGGCGAAGTTTTTGGATGAGCCTAAGTGTTTGATTTTTAGGAGCTCCCAGTTATCTAGTTTCTCTTCTGGTGTTTGTGCATTGTTAATAGTGTTTTGTGTACTGTTTAAGCCATGTATTAGGGCTCCTAACGTTGTCCCTATTTTTTCTTCCATGATCTTTATCGTTTTAGAATTTATATTTAGGCCTTTGATCCATTTTGAGTTAGTTTTTATGCTTGGTGTGAGCTTTGAGTCTTGTTTCATTTATCTGCAGATGGGTATCCAGTTATGCCAGCACCATTTGTTTAAGAGACCGTCTTTTCCCCATTTAACAGACTTTGGACCTTTGCCAAATATCAGCTACTCATATGTGGATGGATTTATGTCTGGATTCTCAAGTCTGTTCCATTGGTCTATGTATCTGTTGTTGTACTAGTACCTGGCTGTTTTGACTACTGTGACGGTGTAATAGGTTCTAAAATCAGGTAATGTGAGGGCTTCCACTTTGTTCTTCTTTTTCAGTAATGCTTTACTTATCTGGGCCGTCTTCCCCTTACATATGAAGTTGATGATTTGTTTCTCTATCTCATTAAAAAATGTCATTGGAATTTGGATCGGGATTGCATTGTATCTATAGATTGCTTTGGATAGAATAGACATTTTTACAATGTTGAGTCTTCCTGTCCATGAGCAAGATACATTTTTCCACTTACGTAGGTCTCTTTTGGTTTCTTGGAGTTTTTTTTATATAGGTCTTTTACCTCTCTGGTTAGATTTATTCCTGAGTATTTTATCTTCATGGGGGATATTGTAAATGGTATTGATTTGGTGATTTCCTCTTCGACGTCCTCTTTGTTGGTGTAAAGGAATCCAACTGACTTTTGTATGTTTGTCATGTATCCTGATACTCTGCTTAACTCTTCTATTAGTTTCAGTAGTTTTCTTGTGGATTCTTTAGGGTTTTCTGTGTATAAGATCATGTCATCTGCAAATAGAGATACTTTTACTTCTTCCTTACCAATTTGGAAGCACTTTATTTCTTTATCTAGCCTAATTTCTCCAGCTAGGACCTCCAGGACAATGTTGAATAAGAGTGGTGATAAAGGACATCCTTGTTTGTTTTCTGTTCTCAAGAGGAATGCTCTCAGACTCCATTTAGGATGATGTTGGCTGTTGGCTTTGTATAAATGCCCTTTATTATGTTGAGGAATTTCCCTTCTATTCCTATTTTGCTGATAGTTTTATCATGAATGGGTGTTGGACTTTGTCAAATGCCTTTTCTGCATCAATTGATATGATCATGTGGTTCTTGTCTTTTATTTCTGTGATGAACTACATTGGTTGTTTTTCTAATGTTAAACCATCCCTGCATACCTGGTATGAGTCGCACTTGGTCAAAGTGAATTATTTTTTTGATATGTTGGCTAGAATTTGGTTAAGGGTTTTTGTGTCTAAGTTCATGAGGGACATAGGTCTGTAATTTTCTTTTTTTGTGGTTTCTTTACCTGGTTTTGGTATCAGAGATATGCTGGCTTCATAGGATGAGTTTGGGAGTATTTCATCCTTTTCTATTCTTTGAAACACCTTTAGTAGTAGTAGTGTTAACTCTTCTCTGAATGTTTAGTAGAATTCTCTAGTAAAGCCCTCAGGGAGAGGGCATTTTTTTTTTGTTGTTGTTGTTAGGTGCCATCGAGTCAGTTCCAACTCATAGCGAACCTATGCACAACAGAATGAAACACTGCCCGATCCTGCGCCATCCTTATAATCGTTGTTATGCTTGAGCTCATTGTTGCAGCCACTGTGTCAATCCACCTCATTGAGGGTCTTCCTCTTTTCCGCTGACCCTGTACTCTGCCAAGCATGATGTCCTTCTCCAGGGACTCATCCCTTCTGACAACATGTCCAAAGTATGTAAGATGCAGTCTTGCCATCCTTGTCTCTAAGGAGCATTCTGGCCACACTTCTTCCAATACAGATTTGTTCGTTCTTTTGGCAGTCCATGGTATATTCAATATTCATCGCCAACACCACAATTCAAAGGCGTCAGTTCTTCTTCGGTCTTCCTTATTCATTGTCCAGCTTTCACATGCATATGATGTGATTGAAAATACCATGGCTTGGGACAGGCACACCTTAGTCCTCAAACTGACATCTTTGCTCTTCAACACTTTAAAGAGGTCCTTTGCAGCAGATTTGCCCAATGCAATGCGTCTTTTGATTCCTTGACTGCTGCTTCCATGGCTGTTGATTGTGGATCCAAGTAAAATGAAATCCTTGACAACTTCAATCTTTTCTCCATTGATCATGATGTTGCTCATTGGTCCAGTTGTGAGGATTTTTGTTTTCTTCATGTTGAGGTGCAATCCATACTGAAGGCTGTGGTCTTTGATCTTCATTAGTAAGTGCTTCAAGTCCTCTTCACTTTCAGCAAGCAAGGTTGTGTCATCTGCCTAACGCAGGTTGTTCATGAGTCTTCTTCCAATCCTGATGCCCCGTTCTTCTTCATATAGTCCAGCTTCTCATATTATTTGTTCAGCATACAGATTAAATAGGTATGGTGAAAGAATACAACCCTGATGCACACCTTTCCTGACTTTAAACCAATCAGTTTCCCCTTGTTCTGTCCAAACAACAGCCTCTTGATCTATGTAAAGGTTCCTCATGAGCACAATGAAGTGTTCTGGAATTCCCATTCTTCGCAGTGTTATCCATAGTTTGTTATGACCCACACAGTCGAATACCTTTGCATAGTCAATAAGACACAGGTAAACATCCTTCTGGTATTCTCTGCTTTCAGCCAGGATCCTTCTGACATCAGCAATGATATCCCTGGTTCCATGTCCTTTTCTGAAATCAGCCTGAATTTCTTGCAGTTCCGTGTCGATATACTGCTGCAGCCGTTTTTGAATGATCTTCAGCAGAATTTTGCTTGCGTGTGATATTAATGATATTGTTCTATAATTTCCACATTCGGTTGGATCACCTTTCTTGGGAATAGGCATAAATATGGATCTCTTCCAGTCAGTTGGCCAGGAAGCTGTCTTCCATATTTCTTGGTATAGACGAGTGAGCACCTCCAGTGCTGCATCTGTTTGTTGAAACATCTCAATTGATATTCCATCAACTCCTGGAGCCTTGTTTTTCACCAATGCCTTCAGAGCAGCTTGGACTTCTTCCTTCAGTACCATCGGTTCCTGATCATATACCACCGCTGGAAATGGTTGAATATCGACTAATTCTTCTTGGTATAATGAATCAGTGTATTCCTTCCATCTCCTTTTGATGGTTCCTGCGTTGATTAATATTTTCCCCATGGAATCCTTCACTATTGCAACTCGAGGCTTGAATTTTTTCTTCAGTTCATTCAGCTTGAGAAATGCCGAGCGTGTACTTCCCTTTTGGTTTTCCATCTCCAGCTCTTTGCACATGTCATTAGAATACTTTACTTTGTCTTCTCGAGCAGTCCTTTGAAATCTTCAGTTCTTTTACTTCATGAATTCTTCCTTTTGCTTTAGCTGCTGGACTCTCAAGAGCAAGCTTCAGAGTCTCCTCTGACATCCATCTTGGTCTTCTCTTTCTTTCCTGTCTTTTCAGTGACCTCTTGCTTTCTTCATGGATGATGTCCTTGATGTCATTCCACAAATCGTCTGGTCTTCAATCACTAGTGTTCAATGTGTCAAATCTATTCTTCAGATGGTCTCTAAATTCAGGTGGAATATATTCAAGGTCATATTTTGGCTCTCGTGGACTTGCTCTGATTTTCTTCAGTTTCGGCTTGAACTTACATATGAGGAATTGATGGTCTGTTCCACAGTCGGCCCCTGGCCTTGTTCTGACTGACGATTGAGCTTTTCCACCATCTCTTTCTACAGATGTAGTCAATTTGATTTCTGTGTGTTCCATCTGGCGAGGTCCATGTTTATAGTCGCCCTTTATGTTGGTGAAAGAAGGTATTTGCAATGAAAAAGTTGTTGGTCTTGCAAAATTCTATCATTCAAACTCTGGCATTGTTTATCACCAAGGCCATATTTTCCAAATACTGATCCTTCTTCTTTGTTTCCAACTTTTGCATTCCAATCGCCAGTAATTATCAATGCATCTTGATTGCATGTTCGATCAATTTCAGGCTGTAGCAGCTGATAAAAATCTTCTGTTTCTTCATTTTTGGCCCTAATGGTTGGTGTGTAAATTTGAATAATAGTCGTATTAACTGGTCTTCCTCGTAGGTGTATGGATATTATCCTATCACTGACAGCATTGTACTTCAGGATAGATTTTGAAACGTTCTTTTTGACAATGAATGCAACACCATTCCTCTTCAAGTTGTCGTTCCCAGCATACTAGACTATGATTGTCCGATTCAAAATGGCCAATACCAGTCCATTTCAGCTCACTAATGCCTAGGATAGCAATGTTTATGCGTTCCATTTCATCTTTGACAATTTCCAATTTTCCTAGATTCATACTTCATACATTCCAGGTTCCGATTATTAATGGATGTTTGCAGCTGTTTCTTCTCATTTTTTTTTGTGGGAGTTTTTAAATTACCTTTTCAATCTCTTCTTTTGTTATGGGTTTATATAGTTGTTCTACCTCTATTTGTGTTAGTTTAGATAGGTAGTGTGTTTTTAGAAATTTGTCCTTTTCCTCTAGGTTTTCAAATTTGTTAGAGTACAATTTTTCTTAGTAATCCGATATGATTCTTTTAATTTCAGTTGGTTCTGTTGTGGTATCATCCAACCCATTTCTTATTCAGGTTATGTGCTTCCTCTCCTGTTTTTCTTCTGTCAGTTTGGCCAATGGTTTATCAATTTTGCTGATATTTTCAAAGAACCAGCTTTTGGTCTTGTTAACTCTTTCAATTGTTTCACTGTTCTCTATTTCATTTAATTCTGCTCTGATTTTTATTATTTGCTTTATTCTGGTGCCTGGGGGTTTTTTTTGTTGCTCTCTTTCTATTTGTTCAAGTTTTAGGAATAATTCTTTGATTTTGGCCCTTTCTTCTTTTTGGATGTGTGCATTTATTGCTATAAATTGATTTCTGAGCACTGCTTTAGCTGTGTCCCAAAGGTTCTGGTAGGAAGTGTTTTCATTCTCATTGGATTCTATGACTTTCTTTATTCTGTCCTTAATTTCGTCTATAATCCAGTCACTTTTGAGCAAGGTGTTGTTCAGTTTCCTTATGTTTGATTTCTTTTCGCTGCTTTTTCTGTTATTGATTCCTACTTTTATGGCTGCATGGTTAGAGAAGATGCTTTGTAATATTTCAATGTTTTGGATTGTGTTAAGGTTTGCTTTATGACCTAATATGTGGTCTATTCTGGAGAATGTTCCATGTGTGCTGGAAAAGAAAATATACTTGGCTGCTGTTAGGTGGAGTGTTCTGTATATGTCTATAAGGTCAAGTTGGTTGATTGTGGCATTTAGATCTTCCATGTCTTTATTGAGCTTCTTTCTAGATGTTCTGTCCTTCATTGAAAGTGGTGTGTTGAAGTTTCCTACTTTTATTGTGGAGCTGTCTATCTTGCTTTTCAGTGCTGTTAGAGTTTGTTTTATGTATCTTAAAGCCTTGTCAATGAGTGCATAAATATTTATTATGGCTGTATCCTCCTGGTTTATTGACCCTTTAATCATTATATAGTGTCCTTACTTATCCTTTGTGGTGGATTTAACTTTAAAGCCTATTTTGTCACAAATTAGTATTGCCACTCTTGCTCTTTTTTGATTGTTGTTTGTTTGATATATTTTTTCCATCCTTTAAGGTTTAGTTTGTTTGTGTCTTTAAGTCTAAGGTGTGTCTCTTGTAGGCAGCATATAGACAGATAGTGTGTTTTTATTCATTCTGCCATTCTATGTCTCTTTACTGGTGCATTTAGTCCATTTACATTTAGCATAGTTATGGATAGGTATGAATTTAGTGCTGTCGTTTTGATGTCTTTTTTGTGTGTGTTGTTGCCAGTTTCTTTTTTCCACTTAATTTTTTGTGCAGAGTAGTTTTTCCTTATATATTTTCATTTCCTCTTTTTCGTTGTTGATTTTGTTTTTGCTGAGTCTTTATGTTTTTCTTGTGTTTTATTTTGATATGTAGGATTGTTAGTCTCCTTTGTGTTTACCTTAATATTTACCCCCATTTTTCCAAGCTGAAACCAAACTTTTTTCTCTTTATATCACCTTAACTTCCCCTCCATATGAAAAATCTATGACTAGCCCCTCTTTATTGATTTAATATTGTCACCTTTTACATAGTGACATCTCTGTTGTCCTGTTTTCAGTGTTTTTTATCTTGATTTATTTTTGTGATTTCCCTATCTGGGTTGATATCTGATTGCTCTGTCCTGTGTTCTAGCCTTGAATTAGTAGCTGATGTTATTGATTTTCTAACCAAAGGACTCCCTTTAGTATTTCTTGTAGTTTTGGTTTGGTTTTTTGCAAATTCCCTAAACTTCTGTTTATCTGCAACTTTTAATTCATTTTTTATTAATGAGGTTAAGCATCTTTTCATATGCATAGGAGTTGTTTGACTTTCTTTTCTGTCAGCCATCAATTGAGAATTATTTGGGGGTACGTCCTTCTTGGCTCTGGGGTGGATTAAAGTTCCTGGGTAGAAAGAAAAGCTGGAACCTACCTTTGAATGGAAATGAGTGTTTCTTGAACCTGTGGAACAGAGTTTACTTGTCAACTCTGGCAAGTGGAGACAACCCGAAACAGAGGCTCAAGGTTCTGGCGTCGTCTACCAACATGTTTTTTCTCATATGGAACATTTAATCTTCTTTGATGCAAAACACTGAATAAGCTAAATATGCAAATATAATTTTAATGTGTCATCATCCAGTAGATCTTCTGACTAATTATAATCGATTATATTGTACATATGTTAAAATAGTGGTTAATTTATGGATTCTGAATGTTTTGAAATTCAGTTGTCCCAAGTCGATATTTCATCAATCTGCTTTGTCTTTTACCTTCAAACACATGGGGACTCAACCATTAACAAGTACCAGCCAATCATTTCTCATGATTCGGACAAATAACTTGGAAGACACAAGGAGATGGACTCATACTGGCAGCAGTTTCACAGGAGGAAGAGCTGTTTAAGAATCTAAATAAAAATGGTATGTAGGAGAGCACAGAGGATATGCACTGCAAATATGCAGCCTATCGTGATTTAGATCTGCTGTGATATTTATTTTCACTCCTGAAGATCTGATAACTTGTTTGTGAAGGTAAATATCATACCATAAACCATTGTGTTTTCTCCTTGAATAATCAGAAGTCTCAGAAAAGAAGCCATGACAGCAATGTGATTCTTTTACTCCAAATCTAATAGCAATATAAATGTGTGATAAAGCTGATATAAACCCTTCTTAAAATTTCTTATTCACTTTAGGGTGTGAGTGTTTTGGAATTTTAACACAGTTCCTACATCAGATGGATCACTCTCAGTCTCTCTTTCTCTGTCTTTCCTATAAAGAAAGACATGATAATGAGAAACTATTCCAGCAGGAGGAGCTGGTTTAGAAGCAAATGGACTCCATGGCAACTCCTGACTCTACATGACTTCTAATAATCAGCGTTTCAGTTGGAAATTGTCTGTGTGATATTCTGCTCAATGCTGGTGCTGTATATGGGGTTTTCCCTAGTTTACATCACAGAAACGGTGTCTTAACCTCCAGTTTCATGAATAAGAAGCAGCAGCAATATGTCACCACCTGAAGCCATGATGTGGGCTGTGATTTGTCAAGTGTTTCTAGTTCCAATTTTCCAACTAGCTGACAGAGATAAACACTGAATGAGAAATGCCCCGAACTGGTATCACATAGTGTAGAAAATCTGGGAGGTGCATTCCATTACAAATTGACAGAGAGGGTCAGCCTCTCTCATTCAACCCAAGAGAATGCATGCATCGGGCCCCCAATGGCAGAGAGTGAATGTTGGGCTTCAAATCACAGACCACTGCACTGGAAGAGAAAAATTAAACAAGGACAAAATAGTCAGTGTTCTCCCTGCCTTACTAAAGGAAACCCAAACTTTCTAAATTTGTCCTAGAGCTGACTGATCTGGTGGTCTCCCAGTGAGTATTGGCACCACTGTCATGGTGATAGTAACAGCATGGGTTTGTAAAACCTCAGGTCCAAGTATTTTATAATTCTTTACTCTGACCCAGGAAAAAATTTTATCACAAAAGGTCAAGTGATCTCTCTTGGAAACACTGCAAATCAATAAAGGAGCTGAGTGCAAAGGTGAGAATGAGCTGATTTTGTGACCCTGAGCTTGTTGTTCCAGAGCTTCTTGTCTGGTTGGGGAGATTGTGCCACACCAGGGCAGATGTTATAGATTGCGTTCTGTCCCCCTAAAATTTGTGTTGTAAATCCTAACCCCTATACCCAGGGATGCAATCCCATTTCAGAATAGGGCTTTCCTTTTTATGTTAGTAAGGTTATATCGGTGCAGAGTATGTCGAAACCTAACCACTTTTGAGAATGAAAGGAGCAAATTAGGCACAGGGGTGCAAGCACATAAGCTGGGAGGGAAGATAGATGCCATGGGGAGACACCAACGAATCAAGGAATACTGAATCTGTAGAAAGTGAAAGTGACCTCCCTCCCAGAGATGACAGAGAGGGAGCCTTCCCTAAGAGCCAGTGCCCCGCATTCAGATTTCAAGCCTCTTAAATTATGAGAAAATATATTTCTGTTCTCTAAAACCACCCACTTGTGGTATTTCTGTTATAGAAGCACTAGCTAAGATAGCAGATGAAGGCTGAAATTCAGTTCTGGCTTAGACCTGTGTCCCCACCCAGACAGGGTGCAGCAAACTATCAGTTTGCACCAATGCACTATGTGGTCTAGCCTTGTCAATGCCATCTTCCTCATTGATTCAAGGCTTGTGTGACGCATGTCAAGGAATGTTTACTGTGATGCATTAGAAATAATCATGCAGGGGTTTCATTGGTTAACGAGTGACCAGCAAATAAGGATTTATTCCAGGGAAGTTTAAGAATAGACATGATGCAGCAAAATTTGCTTAGTGAGGGCTTGTTTCAGAGAAACTGGGAGAATGGAAAAGGGATGTAATTGTGATGAAGAAAAAAAGAAACGTGGAGATGAGAAGCATGGAGCGGAGAGCTTTACAAAAAGATTGTCATCAACATCCACAAAATGGTCTGAAATTCAGGCCAGATGGTTTTAAATTGGCCAAATTCAGGAAAAAAAAAAAAAAGCTTTTAAAATAGCTGAATATGTTTATTTTTAAAATTATATTAAGCAATTAGTTTACACATTTCTTAAAAGTAACTTTAAAAAAATCACATTTGCTTTGACTAACTGGAAATTTGAGGAGGGGTATAAACCCACTATATAAAAAAAAATTCAATATTCAATGAGATTATCAGCTATCAGTTATTCAATGGCCAGCAATATTGTAGCTTACACAGGACCTCCACATCTTTTTAGAATGAGCTGAGAACTGACTGGTGAGACAGTGTGTTTAAAATGCCTGTGCAGTGACCAGAACATGGTGAGCGCTCAGTGGATGGGAGTGCCTGCGTCCATTCCCACCTGCTCTATGATTTTCAGAATGAGAAGCAGCCAACTGAAACTCCTGTGAATTTTGTATTCCTCAACATTTCTGTGAGGAAGGGGACAGACGACATTTCTCCAGGTTTACAAAGGAAAGGCTGGAGAACAGGATGCTTGAGTGGCTTCCCAGGACCACACAGGAATAATGTTCACCTGGTCAAGTGCTCCCAGACTCTCCCTTGAAAAGTGGTTGGAATTCTTGAGAAAAAGACCAAGTCAAAGGAACTTGCATGTACTGAAAATAACGTAACCCAAGGAAGAAACACCCCAATTGAAATCAAGGAAGCAGGAGCATCTCTGGGCTGAAAAAAGAGGAGCTTATCTGCCAGCCTGGATTTCTTATTGAAGCTTATTTTTTCAAGCTTTTTTATTTTGAAATAACTATAGATTACAGGAAGCTGCAAAGAAATGTACAGGGAAATCTTGTGTACCCTTCCCCCGGCCTGCTCCGTTGTTAACATCTTGCATAACTATACCAAAAAAACCAAACCTGTTGCCGTAGAGTTGATTCTGACTCAGAGCGACCCTAAAGGTCAGAGCAGAACAGCCCCGTAGGGTTTCCAAGGAGTTACTGGTGGATTTGAACTGCCAACCTTTTTTTGGTTAGCAACCAAGCTCTTAACAACTGGGAAACCAGGATAGTTATATCAATATCAGGAAATTGACATAGGTACAACCCACAGAGCTTATTCAGATTTCTCCAGTTATACCTGCACTAGTCTGTGTGTGTGTGCATAGTTCTATGCAATTTTATCAAATGTGTAGCTTAGTGTATCCATCACCACAGTTAAGATACAGAACTGTACTGTCACCACAAGGCTCCCTCATTCTAACCCTTTATAACCACACCTGCCCCTTTCCCCTACCCCATCCTTAACAACATCGCTGGCAATGAACAAACTGTTTTTCATCTCTATAGGTTTGTTATTTTAAAAAATGTTATATAAATGGAATCATACAACATGTAACCTTTTGTGATTGGTGCTTTCACCAGCGTAATCCCTTTGAGGTTCATCCAAACTCTTGCGTGTATCAGAAGTTTGTTCCTTTTTATTACTTTATAGTATTTATTCCATTATTGGTGTACCACAGCTTGTTTAACCATTCCCTGAAGGGCATTTCCCTGGTTTCCAGGTTTTGGCTATTACAAATAAAGTTGCTATGAACAGTATGTACAAGTTTCCATGTGGACATAAGTTTTCACTTTCCTGGGGTGGATGCCCAAAAGTGCAATTGTAAGGATGTATGGAAAGTTACTTTTAGTTTTAAAAGAAACTGCCAAACTTTTTTCCAGAGTGACAGTAGCATTTACCATTCCCACCAATAATACATGAGTGATTCAGTTTATCCACATTCTTGTCAGCATTTGGTATTATCACAATATATACATATTTTAATTTTAGCTGTTCTGATAGGTGATATATCATTGTGGTGTTAATTTGCATGAGCCAACTTGAAGAACGTGAAGGGTTAGTCAAACAGGTATCTGGATGGAGAGCTTTACAGGTAGATGGGACTGCTGCAGCAAACACCCTCAAGTGGGTAGGTGCCTGGAGCATTTGTGGAATAGCAAAAAGGTCAGAATGGAGGAGAGTGAAGGTGAGGAGAAGGAAAATACAGAAGAGGGGGTTAGAGGTGTTGTTGTTGTTAGGTTCTGTCAAGTCGGTTCCAACTTATAGCAACACTATATTCCACAGAATGAAACACTGCCTGGTCCTGCGCCATCTTTACAATCGTTGTTATGCTTGAGCCCATTGTTGCAGCCACTGTGTCAATCCACCTCGTTGCGGGGTATTCCTCTTTTCCGCTGACCCTGGACTTTACCAAGCATGATGTCCTTCTCCAGGGACTGATCCCTTCTGACAACATGTCCAAAGTATGTAAGACGCAGTCTCGCCATCCTTGCTTCTAAGGAGTGCTCTGGTTGTACTTCTTCCACAACAGATTTGTTCGTTCTTTTGTCAATCCATGGTATATTCAATATTCTTCTCCAACACCACAATTCAAAGGCATCAGTTCTTCTTTAGTCTTCCTTATTCATTGTCCAGCTTTCACATGCATATGATGTGATTGAAAATACCATGGCTTGGGTCAGGCGCACCTTAGTTTTCAAGGTGACGTGTTTGCTTTTCAACACTTTAAAGAGATCCTTTGCAGCATATTTGCCCAATGCAATGTGTCTTTTGATTTTTGAGAGGTAAGGGGGCAGATTACATGGGGCCTTGGAGGCCACTGTCAGGAAATAGGAAGGGACATAGGGAGCCATTGCAGTGTGTTGAGCAGAGGTGGTACTATCTGACTTGGTTTTAACAGGGTTACTGTGGCTGCTGTGCTGAGAACAGCTAGAAGGGGCAAAGACAGAAGCAGGGAGGTATGTATGAGACTACGACAGGGATGCTGGTAATAGAGGACGTGACTTAGACCAGGTGATAGCAGTGGAAGTGGTAAAAATTGGTTGGATTCTGATTTTATCTGAAGGCAAATCCAACAGGATTTTCTGATTAATTGGATGTGAGATGAGAGAAAGAGGGAGAAAGGAGACTTCAAGGCTGAGGTTAAAACATAGGATTAAAATGGTCCGGAGTATAGATTGAGAATAGAAAGTTAATGAAAGAGGGAAAGATGGAAAAAAAGTTCAATAAAAAGGCACTTCAACTTTTGGGGAGGGCAATTTAAGGGTATTTATTACAAATTAAAATGTGTATATGTGCAGTTTTTCCTTTTTAGGAATGTATTTTTCACATATAGATGTACGGTTATATATGCAAAGATTTCACTATGCTCCTGTTCGTAGTACTGAAAAACAGAAACGACCTAAATATCCCTCAGTAGGGGAATGGTTTATACAATGTGGCACATTCAAACTATAAATTACCATGCCACGTTACACCAAGTGCCATATATGTACTTGGTTAGCTCTCCAAGGTGCATTGTTAAGAGAAAAAGCAAGTTGCAGAATAACCTGAAATGGCTGAAAAACTCTCCATACGTGCGCACTTATGTACCGCCGTGTATGGAAACACGTAGGAAGAGGTCTGAAATGATACAGAGGAAACTCTTGAAAGGAGCAAGTGGATGAAAACAGATGTTCGTTTTTACCCTCTCTAGGTGTCTAAACAGGCAGTTATTACTATTCTAATCAAACACACCTTAGAAGATTGAATGATACCCAATTTTTTTTTTTTTTTTAAGTAGGATAGAGGGATTTTTTTCTTGTTAATTAGTTAAGTTCTTTCCTACTTTCCTTAGCTCCCAGAAGGTCCTGACCTGCACTCTCAGAAACGCCATCCCGTGCTTAGGTAGCAAGTCTGATGCAGCTGAGGCTGCTCTGGTCAGGAAGAAGCAGCAGGGGCTCCTCCATGAGTGGTAGACCCCAACAGAATTAGTCTTTCCCCAAATCCTTTCTCCTTATGTTGCAGGCAGCATGGACTAGCAGACAGAGACAGAACTTGGAGTCCAAAAAGCTGGGCTCCATTCTCAGTGGCCACTCCCCCAGTGTCTCTCAGTTTCTATGTCCTTATCTGAAATCAAGGTCAACAGCTGTGGTCAAATGAGAACTGTTGCTGGAAGTGCTTTGTGTGTGGGAGCCCCCGAACTGTCAGGGCTCTCAAGACAGGGGTGTGTGTCTTTCCCACACCAAACCAGTGTGTGCTGTGTTACAGGTACTCGGTAAATATACTTTGAATGAATGCATTGGGTGTAATTATTGCAGATAAATCAGAATAATTATTTTGTGAATTTTTTTTCACTTTAAGCTTGCACGAGAATGTTATTTCTGGATCCATTTAGGTTTCTTGTCTTCTTTCTCCAAATTTCACTTTCATCTCCATCCCAAGTGACATTTGTTTGCAAGGGCACTGAAGGATTAGAATGCCAGCAGTAAAAGTTTGCCATCTATAGGTGGACATATTCATTACAAGTGTTTTCGTGTGTCCCAGATGGTGGTCTAAAATTAAACACTGTCATACACAAAACACCCCCATGACTTCTATCCCAGCCTCACTCTCCACATATTTGCTGTTGTTATTCTCATCGGCCTTAGTATTAATTAGGATCACCAGAATGATTTTTGGGACAACAAACTAATATAAATTTTTGCTTTATGAAAATTCATCTTAAATGTTTCACTGCATTTTTCCTATTTGATCAAGACAGTTTGGATTTTACAGTATAAATGTTCTATTCCTTCAGAAATAAAAATAAAAAAATCTAGATCACTCTGCCTCCTGCTTATGATACAAGTGAAAGCATGAATCTGTGCAGGCATAAACCATCATACATACTCTTGAGTAATGCTGGACAGTGGAGGAAAGAACATAGGCCTTGCTTTAGGGTACTTGGCTTCCACCTGATCGTGGCTCTAAATCTCCATTTCCTCACCTACAAACAAAGTGACTGGACTAGATTTTCTGTGTAGTTCTTTCTAGCTCTGATAAGCTAGACTCTATGGGCTAAAAAAAGTAATTGTAATAACAATGATGTCTAATATTTCTTAAGGCCTTACTACCTGTCAGGCCCTGGGCTAAGCACTTTACTACACTGTCTCATTTGATCTGCTTGACAAAACTATGAAGTAGGTACCACTATTTGTTGTTGTTGTAAGCTGCCATCAAGTCAGCCCCCAACTCATGTGACCCCAGGTGTTACAGAGTACACCTGCTCCTTAGGGTTTTCTTGGCTGTAATCTTTACAGAAGCAGATTGCTAGGCCTTTCTTCTCCAGAGCTGCGGGGTGGGGTTGAACCACCAAACTTTTGGTTAGCAGCCGATCACACACCGCTATTACAGGTAACGAAGCTGAGGCTAGAGAGATTAAGTAACTTGCCCAGAATTACAAAGAAGGAAGTGCTGGGGCAGAATTCAAATGCAGACAATCTGACTCTGGAGTGCACTGTGCCTTTAGCCACAGTAATATATACCCAAATAAATGTTGTCCTTTTTCATATAGTCCTTTTGGTAGTCTACCTATATTCCAATAAAGCTGCCACTACTATTTTGGAGTGCTGTTTTGGGAATAACAAGCTAGCCCAAACTGCTGGGCTAATTTGAATCAAACAAAAATGTTGACCTTATTGCTGTTTGGACACCTCCAAAATAAGCAAGTGATTGAGTCCACTAATGTTTTATGATCCATCTACATCTGACATATATTGAGCACTTCACTCTCCTTAGAGGAGTTTTGGTTCCCTAGTCCCACAGAGCCTACTTACCCTACCCCAGCACTGTAGAAACGTAGTTGGATGTCTAGGTTGGGGGCTGACTGGGACTGGTGTAGATGAGAATGAAGGGTAATGAGTTCCTAGCTGTGTCAGAGCTCATGTTCATGGCAGGTGGGGCAGAAACGGCTTTGAAGTGAGAGGCATGGAGGAGGGGAAGATGAGCTGCTGGAGAAACCTGGTGGAGCTGGGACCTCACCCATAGCAAGAACTCACAGTATACAGTTCATCCTGGCCCCAAGTGTCCAACTGTGCAATGTGCTGTCTGACTGTGGGGTAAGAGGAGGAAGGGAAGACTGGCTTTCTCACTCAAGCTGCCCCTATGCCTCTTAGTCCTTAGTATTATTCTGGCTCTGCAGAGGTGCACAACAAATGTCATACTGATAAACATAACAGCACTGTTCATGCTGTTGAACTGACTAAAACATGGTTTGCAAATGAGGGGCTTTAGAATATTTTATTCTGGAAAAATAGCTATAGAGTTTCAAGTTTTCTCTTCTTGCTTTTTTTAGAATAATTGGCAATACACACTTTCATTTGGGCAAGATCCATGATAGAGTAATCTTTGATAGAGCACATAGTACAACAACAACAAAAAGAAACGTGTAGTAGGAACTCACTAAATACTTGCATTTCTTGTTGCTAAATCAGTTTCTTAGACTTCTCCTTCTCCTTCTCTTCACACCTCACCCTGATAGATTATCTGTATTTTTATTTGCCCTTACAAGCACCTAAGCCTGGCATCTATTTCACCCAAGTCATGGGAACTCATTATAAGGTCTGAGATGTAGGTGGAACAACTTGACCAGAAGGTCAGAGAACTGAGTAACTCCATCACTGCTCAGAACTGTTTGCATTTCCCAAAGATGCCACTCTACCCTGGGTAACTTTCCCAGCACAAACTTGAGAGTTGGTTTAAATCAGACATATACTTAGCTCTCTGTTCTCTTTCCTCCAGCTTCACTTGGCTTTCATCTCACTCTCTCTCTCTGTGGCAGAAGCAGAGCCTGCCCTGGAAAATGTACAGCCAGAGCAGGACCTGTGGGGTAGGACTACCTTCGAGCCCTCGCATCCAGCACTGATTTTCTCCCTTGCCTTTTCCCCTGGCTCTCACCCGCTGTGTTTTAGGACTAGGAAAGGTATTGTAAAGGCTGTCCTAATTGATTCCTGGATTAAAAGGGATGGTCTGAGAATGCTGTGATAATCACAAGAGGAGAGTGAGACCCTGTCCCAAGCAAACTCTTTCCTTTTTGTTTTCATGTTTTGATCTTATGAGCCTTGACTCAGCTCAATTAAAGACAATGGCAGCCTGTTCAAAGGGGAATATCAAGCCCTTTGAATGGGCTAATTCTGCTCCAGGTTCCCGCCATCTATCTGCCCTTGACAAGCTCCAGTAGAAGTCAACAGGTGGTTGTCCAAATATAAATGAAAAGGCTTAACTCTAAAACATCGCTGTCTGAGGGGATTTTTAGAGGACTTTACTCTGTGGTTTTGGCAGTAACGGTGTGGTTCTTTGCCAGCACACAAAGAAATCTGACTTGTGTCATTCAGGAGTTACAGCTTTTCATCACAACTGTCCCCACTTAAGACCCACCCACCCCTTCTGCTCCGTAACAAACCAGCAAACTCAAAAATAAAAAATGAAGAGAGAGAGACTCGGGAAGCAATGGAAGGTGGATGATACAGGAATCCTTGGTAATTCTATGTTTTATTCCCTTATCAAAGCCACACTTAAACATATCAAAACCAGAGTATTTTGATGTGTGGACAGAGTGGGAGGAGAGGGGTTTTGCAAGCAGATTTCTTTCAATAAAATTTCCTACATGAAACAAGCCACGTATTACACAGGAAAATAGTGACTCCAGACAAAACCCAGTTTCTAAAGAAGATTCTATTGTGTTTCAAAGTTGCAGCAAATTTGTCAGTAGAATATACCGTATAGGAATATTACTGAGAATTTGGAGATTCAATTCAGAATCTAACTTTACATTTTTCAACTTCTTGAGCAAGTAATTCACTGGATACGAGTCTAGAAGAATAGTCTGTCTTCACTTTCCATTTTGGTAAACTGTCCTGGGTATTTAGTAATTTCCAATAACCATTGAAAAGGCGTAAGTGCGACACAGTTTTCTGACTTAGAGGAACAAAGCTCTGATTATATAAATAGAATATATACATCTAAGCTCAACTTACATATACAACATTAATAATTGAATCACACAAATCAAATCAAAACCTCCAGGAAACATCAGTGACAAAGGTAAACACTCACATTAACACTAGGCCATCGTGGAGTCCTTCATTGTCCTTCTTGTCTTGTGGTGGAAAACCTTGACCCTCAGTGTCAAAATATCTGGTTGGGTCCGTTAGGAGCTTCCATCTGAAAGGCTCTGTGCAGACAGGACCCTGTGTCTCTTGGAGTTTTCTAGGATGCTCAAGGCTCCTCCTCCAAACGTTCTACCCTGATATGGCCCATGGAAACACACACCCTGCTTCAGCCTGATGCCAATTTCAGATGGGCTTGTGACAGCTGACCTCTGTGGAACAGAAGTAGCCTGTGTGACTCCACTATGTTCCCAAACACTCGGCCAGGATCCCGTTTCAGCCTTCTGTGGCTGGAGCCTCAGTGTTGGTGGAGCAGAGAAGATGCGCACATGCTATCTTGTGGGTTGAGTAAAAGGGGCTGGCTTGGACCTCAGGGAGGTGCACAGATGCCTGAGACGAGTCTAGGGAGAACATCATGCAGAAACATCTTTATCTTTTTTCTTTCCATATCCACCAACTTTTCTCTTTTCCCAGAACATGAAGAAGTCTCCACAAACCATGGAGAAGTCTCCATAGGAACTGAGCCAAAAGCATTTATAAACACTTTGGTATAGCAAGGAGCCCTGGTGGTGCAGTGAGTAAGTGCTCAGATGTTAACTGAAAGGTTGACGGGAGAAAGATGTGGAAGTTTGTTCCCATAAAGATTACAGCCTTGGAAATTCTACTGGGCAGTTCTGCTCTGCACACATGGGGTTGCTATGAGTTGGAATTGACTCGAAGTCAATGTGTATGGGTAGGTATAGAAAGATTTTGTTTCTCGGCCCTTGCAATGGCAGAGATTAACATTTGATAACCTTGATAGTCTGCACTTTTGAAGTTAAGTAAATGTCTTCTAATAAGCTCCTAAATTAGAGAGGAGAGGAGGCCTGGCTAGTCTCATGCTTTTGGCATCAGAAACATGGTAAAAATAAAACTTAACACTAATTTTAACAGCTTATAAATATCAGAGAATATTGTAAACTAAAGAATAAGTATATTGGGCAAACCCACAGTGGCCTCTACTAGCTAAGTAGTTCTGTGGGCTCTAAGAGAACTAATTTTCTACATTAAAAAAGAAAAAAAAAAATTACTGGTCCCAGGTGAAAGGGGAAATAGAATCACTAAGTCTTAAATATCTAATTAAAACTTTGTGAAAATCAGCTAGCAGAAACTGAATACTTCAATTTAGATTCAAAAAGAGAAGAGAATGACTTTTCATATAGCAAAGTGAATGCCGTCCATTTTGGGAAGGCAAACTCTTATGCCAACAGGGCCAACACTGTGCAAAGCACATTTTCTAACTCCTCTTTGGGAGCTGTTTTCAAAATTACTCCAGAATCTCAGTCTCATCTTGTTTTAGACCAAAGTTTTTTTTTTTTACCTAGCCTGATTGTGTTGACATTAGGCCATTTCCAAAAATTAAATTCTCTCTCAAAGAATAAATGTTTGCCACCACTGAGGAGAAACATACCTCAGGCTCTGAAGGAAAATCTGAAAGTGGGTTTCAAAAGCTTGTAGGCAATAACTACATCACTGAAACAAGCATGCGACCCTGTAGGACAGAATAGAACTATTCCATAGGGTTTCCAAGGCTGTAATCTTTACAGAAGCAGACTATCACATCTTTCTCCCTCAGAACGGCTGGTGTGTTTGAACTGCCGGCCTTTTGGTTAGCAGCTGAGTGCTTAACCACTGCGCCACCAGGGCCCCTTTTTGTGCCACTACCAAAACTATTGCCATCAAGTCAATTCCGACTCATAGTGACCCTGTAGGTCAGGGTAAAACTGCCCCATAGGGTTTCCAAGGCTGTAGTCTTTATGGGAGCAGACTGCCACATCCTTCTTCTGCAGGGTTTGAACTGCGACCTTTTGGTTAGTAGCCAAGAGTTTAGCCACTGTACCACCAAGTCTTCTTAAATAGAGATAACAAACTCTAAAAGGAAGCAAGGAACGTCTGAGGTTCTGTGAGAGTCTATCACATCTATGCTAAGTTTTAAGTAATTCAATATCTTTTTAAATAAAATTGTCCAAATATCAGAAGATACTAGTCTAATGGCCTCCAACACCTTTTTAGCTCAGTAATGAGGTCACTCCTGATGTACACCCTTCAGCCAAAGATAAAACAGGCCCATCGAACAAAACGAGACTAAAGGGGTGCACCAGCCCTGGGGCAGGGACTGGAAGGCAGGAAGGAACAGGAAAACACGCAATAAGGAACCCAAGGTCGAGAAGGGAGAGTGTTGACATGTCGTGGGGTTGTTAACCAATGTCATAGAACAATGTGTGTACTAACTGATGAGAAACTAGTTTGTTCTGTAATACTTCATCTAAAGTACAATTAAAAAAAAAAAAAAGATGATACTAGTCTATAGGACAAATAGTTTCCACGAACCACAGCTTCATCTATCCTGAGACAGAAGAACTATATGCTGCCTGGCTACCACTGACAACTCTACTAATCAGGGCCACAGTAGACCGACCCTAAGAGAATGAGAGAAAAATGTGCAACAGACAAAACCTCAAATTCCTAAAAAACAAAACAAAAACAAACCAGACTTACTGGATTGGTTGAGACTGGGGGACTCCCCGAGACCATTGCCCTGAGATACTCTTTAAATCTTGAACCAAAACTAACCACTCAGGTAACCTTGTAGCTAATTACCAGATTGGCTCACAAAATAATGAACATCATTAATAAGTACTGTGCTGCTTTAAAAACTCACCTATATGAGACCAAACAATTAACCATTACTTCAGAACAAAGATGAGAATATAAGGGGGCAGGGAAACTAGATTAATGGAAACATAACAACCAGAATGGAAATAATGAGAAGGTTCATACATTGTGAAGAACGTAACCAATGTCACTGACCAATCTGTGTAGAAATTGTTGAATGGGAACCTAAACTGCTGTGTAAACCTTCACTAAAAATACAGTAAAATATTTAAAAAATTGACCAAACATCTATCAATTGTAGTAATATGTAAGCATAATTGGCCTCAGCTGTACATCATTCTTTTTTGCCCCTGATTTTCCCGTCCGTGAAAGTCACATTGACATTTCTGGAATCAATGGAAAATTTTCAAAGCTCCAAACTTTTCCAAAGTGCTGACTTAGGAAGTTGGATGGTTTGGTGTCCGTTTATAGAACTTTTCCATGGGTTTTCTGTTCAGGTGGTAAAGCAATCAATGTGGATGAAGCGATTGTATAAAGCCCCGATCCCTTTCTCATTATGGAATCACCATCTCAGCTATGCACAGATCAAGCACACCTGGGACCTCACAGGTTTTTTTAGGGGAGGAGGTGGGATGGGGTGGGAGGGAAAGTGGTAGTGGTTTCTTGGAATAAAGAGCATTCATCTCTCAAGGCTTCTACCCAATTTCTTCAGAAGCCGCTGGAGTAGTGGGCAAGTACGGCAATTCTCTGTGACGGTGTGGTGAGGAGGAGCGGGGTCCAAGGCAGGGCGTGGTCCCTGCCCAGAGCTGCCTCAGTGGCTTATGGTCCACTCCAGACTCGTTTGAGTCCAAAAGGGAGGAAGACAGGGGCATGCACTATGTTTACCCACCAAAAAACCCACTGCCGTCAAGTAGATTCCTGACTCATAGTGACCCTATAGGACAGAGTAGAACTGCCCCCAGAGGATTTCCGAGGTACGCCTGGTGGATTCAAACTGCTGACCTTTTGGTTAGCAGCCATAACTCTTAATCACTACGCTACCAGGGTTTATGCTTAGTGCCCACCATTTTTGGGGTCTTTATTCTACTTGTGAGTTTGAAGCAGCTGCTGGGGCCGAAAGTGTGGCAGAGTTGAACACTTTCGGGTCAGAGCTTCAAGTTCTTCCCTTACCATATATTAGTTACTTAGCTTTTCTGCATATCTTAGCTGCAGAATGGGGCAGAATGCTAGCCTCATAGAGTCACTGGACTCCAAGTGGACGGGAAATAACTTGTGTAAGCATCTGCTTAATACAAACACAGCACCCTCACATTTGACTTCTGTGACAACTCTGAGCATGGGTGTGACAATTTCATCACACAGCAGAGACACTGAGACACAGAGGGCTAGGCCACTTGGCTGTGTTCACACAGGTAGTAGTAAGTTGTGGAGATATTGTTCACATCTAGGCCTGTCTGACTCTAAATCCTGCATCTTTTCTGCTACCCCACTGTACTCAGTAAATGTTTTCTCTTTAGGAAGGTTCCTTGAAGCTAGTAGTATTGGAGCCAGCGGCTGGGGGATGGAGACAGACTCCGTAATGGTTGTTGAAGGCAGTGGTGTTTTGTGGGAACGTGCTAGCAAAGGAAAGATGTGTTTTCAAACCCATGTCCTTAATACCAGCCAAGGTCAACCTGAGAACAATTTGCAGTGGAAAATTACACCCAGCAAATTCTGCCTGATCCTAATTAGGAGCTAACCTCTTCTATTAGATGAACTTTTTCTTTATTTCTTCACTGTAGAGAATGGACTGTAACTTGTTAATGAAATAGCATGCTAATATATGTAATTTTATAATTTGTGGTTGATCAAGAGAAAATTTTCTTTTGTTAGAAAATAGGGCTTTTATTTCCCACTTTTTTTTTATTCCCTCAAAATCATTAGTTCTTTAAACATTTTCTTTTGGTTTCATAATAAAGGAGTGGAGAATGAGACCACCTACTTCTTCCAGAGCTTTCTTTCACATCTACCCATTTGTTCAGTCTCAGTGGCTTTGCTGTTTTAATTCAGTTATTATTTATTCAGTTCCCAGGGGACGCTCTCTGAGGTGGAGGTTACAGCCCCAAAGAAACTTACTGTCAAACATCATCAAGACAGATGCACATGTAGACAAGTGAGAGATAATGGGATAAAAACACCCCAGACAGTACAGATTTACATCCCAGGCCTGATGCCACTGCTGGGCCTCATTTCTTGCTTTGGGCTCTTTTATCTCACAGGGCTTCAGAGTAAGGAGAAGCGATGGTTATAGAAGTGCAAGGAACAGACCAGATGCCCCAAATGCTCTTTGTCCTGATGTCTCTGTCCACCCCACATGGCTGCTTAGATTCTGGGCCTTGGCTCTTAATTTCGAAGTAGCTAGAAATGACCTGCATCTCATTGATGGTGTTCTCCCCACAGTACTAAGAGGGCAGTTCAGCTCAGGAAACATTGATTGAGCACCTGTGTGCCAGGCACTGTGGTAGGCCTTGGAGGTAAACGATGAAGAGGAAGTGGAACCTGCCATAGTAAACCAGTTGCCATTGAGTCAATTCTGAATCATGGTGACCCCATGTGTTTCAAAGCAGAATTGTGCTCCATAGGGTTTTCAATGGCTGTGATCTTTCTGAAGTATTTTTCCGGGCATATCTTACAAGGTGCCTCTGGGAGGATTTGAACCGCCAACCTTTGGTTAGTAGCTGAGAGTTTAACCGTTTATGCCATCCAGGGACTCCACCTGCTGTAGAGAGGGTTACTATCCAATGAATCAGACAAATCCACAGACAGACACTTTCAGCATCAAGGGCAGGTAAAGCAATGCAGGTATGGGCAGGGACAAGGGGAGAGCAGGGAGTGGGTGCTTGGCCAGTCCAAGGAGA
Source organism: Elephas maximus indicus (assembly GCF_024166365.1). Lineage (NCBI taxonomy): Eukaryota > Metazoa > Chordata > Mammalia > Proboscidea > Elephantidae > Elephas > Elephas maximus. Next base: position 165,401,955 of record NC_064819.1, read on the forward strand.
TGCCCCTGGGCTGGGACTTGAAAAGGACTAAGAGGTCCACAGCTAAGAAGGGGCTTAGGGTCTTCCAAGCACAGAGACCCACCGAGTCAAGGCACAGGGTGTGGGCAGCATGAAGGAATGAAAAGCAGTGAGGCAAAACACGAAGCATCAAATCTGAGGCAAAAGGGTGCAGGTACTAAGACTTGATGGAGGTCACAGAGGAACTGTGAGTCCCAGAAAATACAGAGAAGGTTGAAAGAAGGAAAACCACCTTGAGCTTTTCTGAAGTACAAAAAGCACAACAATAAAACCCCTTCTCCAGAGAATCTTCATTTTTTTATCCTTAAGGACAACACTGAACATGCCCTTGTTTCAACCTGCCTTTAATACCAAATTATCCCCAGTGTCCATCCACTCAGGTACTTGGTGTTCTGTAGGAGACTTGAGAGGTTTGGGCACTGGCACTGCCATTCCCACACACTGTAAACACTTCAGAGAAACTGTGCCTACTCTGAGGAAGATCCCTCATAATGGGAAATCACTCTTTTCCCTAAAGTTGTCTTTGGCAGGAAATTAAAGCTTTCTCCTTAACCCTCCATGGATTCTTGTCCCCTCAGATGTACAACTAGTGAACTCATTTGTAAAGAAAACACAAAGTGTAATCTTTTGTTTATTTGAAGCAGGTTGTGATTTTGAGAGTTGTTTCTTTAACCAAACACTTTAAACCAACTATTTTCAATGGAAAAATACTGTATAAGTACAAGGTAAAAAAAAAATCAAATGGTGCAAACCATTAAACATTAATTCTCGCCCTCCAGTCCCCTCTTCAGAAGCCACTGCTCATAAATTTCTTGTATAGCCTTCCAGAATTATTCCATGGAGAGCACTGAGTTCTTTAGACAATACACATTTAGTAAGGAACATGTTGTTAAGTAAATAGCAGTCTGTGGTAGAAGCTGTAAAATATTCTCCAGCAGGGTCTATCAGGAGTCAGGGCCCAACTCACATCTTACCACTGAACCTATTGCTGGAAAAACACCTTTAATTTCCTAGATTCTGTTCTGAGTTTGCCCTCCTTCATATTATCTTCCCTGCACAGGAAGGCATTTGTCTGCCTAATGACCTGCAAGCAGGAAGGATATTCAGTAACCTCGCTTTGTTCTGTTGACCTTCACCGGAGACACCTCAGCTAATACTTTTAAGAGAAGATGAACAATGAGCATGGTGGGTGCTCCAGAAATCTTTATTAAGTACATTTTCCTTTGCTTGCTTGATTGCCCCATTTTAATTCTTAAAGCTATTATTTAAAACTTTCATTTGTTCCACAGATATTTCCCAAGCGCCTCTTATGTCATCTAAGACTGTGTGCTATGCAGATGAGGATAAAGAACTCACGTCCTGTGATAAGCACATGCTCTGGGGTTCAAAAGCAGTGCAGGCTCAGGGGAGAAGGCAGCATTCAAGACTCGGTGGATGCAATGCAGGACCAAAGGATTGGGGCCGGTCCTTGTTGAGATCTCATGCCGATTTGTGTTGACTCTTCAGTTTTGAAGCATCTGCATAGCCCAATTTTGGTTGAAGGTTGTGATTAGTATGTATTTCTTACATTGATACACATCTGCATATAGACATGGGATAAAATATATATAATCTGAGAGAGATTTGAATTGCCTCTGGAAATGATTCAAATAATGAAGAAATTTTACACATCATTTTTTTTTTGCTTGAATAAATCTTAAATTGCTGTGAAATGACTACTGAGGTGCTTTGAAAAGTCTGACATCCCTTTAAATAGATCACCCTTTAGGGTCTGTACCAGCCATTCAAGGTGGTTCATCATGGGGTGTTATTATATTTACTTCTCTGGTCAAAGCCAGCTTTTCTTTATTTAGCACTTCATGCCTTAATGGAGGTGGTGCTGGTGTTGGGGGTTTGCTACTGTGTCGGTTAAAACTTGGGAGGGATAGCTCCCTACATTCTTCTTTCCTATCAAAAATGTGATAAGAAACATAGAAACATTAAGAAATGCATTTAATACAAACAACCAAGCCCGCCCTTCCAAAATGATACCATTTTACCAAATACACTGGGAAGAATAATTTTTAATGTCAACCTCAAAAGTCTGTAAATCAAAAATAGAAGAGATCATTTTAAGACCTTTGTCATACCACAGAGCATGCAGGCATGCTTGTTAATTCATGATGACATTTTAAGTAGTCCTATTTTGCCAGGAGAGATAATGGTAGGGCATAGTCCCATTTCCAAGGAGGTTTTCAACTTTAGCTCAACTTCTGTGGTGAGGGAAGAGCAACTGGCAGGCCAGCAGTGCCATGGCGCAGCCCCAAGTCTACATCTGCTGTATTCTGGCTCAGCAGAGCAGTGAGTAGAGGGCCTTTGCTGCTTGACTTTACTTCAGGTGACTTCTAGAGGATCCACCTGAGAGGAAATCTCCCACTGAGTCACAAAAGAACCATCTGTCATGAAATTTTGTAGTTAAAGCTAAGCTTAGAAGAACAGCAGAAAAGGAAGAAGCATGCTAACTAGCTCCATTTGTACATAATCAGGAAATCATGAGCCTCAGCCTTGGTCTAGAATGTGGTTCTATAGTTGCCTTCATTCTACAATTTCAACATCACCTACTTAGATGTGTTTCTATGGAGAAATCTACAGCTTCACTTTGGTTAGATTAAATATTGCTCTAAACATGTCATACTGGTCTAGGCAAATCATAAACACCTTATGCCTAATTTCTTTTTGATTCCTGAGCTAAAATCTGAACATTATTTCCCATCGCTGTCGAGTCGATCCTGATTCATAGCGACTTTAAAGGGCAGAGTAGAACTGCCCCATAGTTTCCAAGGAGTGGCTGGTGGGTTTGAACTGCTGACCTTTTGGTTAGTAGCCGAGCTCTTAACCCCTGTGCCACCAGGGCTCCTGGACATTATTTAGCTATGTATAATTTTATGGAATTAAAAATAATTAAATAAGCAGTGGGTAAGGTATTTATTGTAGCAACTATTTGTAGTAGCACACATTGGAAACGAACGAATCTAAATGCCCATCAATTTTAAAAAGGATAAATAAATTGTGGTATATTCATGGTATTGTTGTTAGGTGCCATTGAGTTGCTTCTGACTCATAGCGACCCTACGTACAACAGAATGAAATGCTGCCTGGTCCTGCACCATTCTCACAATCGATGCTATGTTTGAGCCCATTGTTTTGGGCACTGTGTCAACCCACCTCATTGAGGGTCTTCCTCTTTTTCACCGACCCTCTACTTCACCAAGCATGATGTCCTTCTCCAGGGACTGGTGCCTTCTAATAACATGTCCAAATTAAGCAAGATGAAGTTCGCCATCCTTACTTCTAAGGAGCATTCTGGCTGTACTTCTTCCAAGACAGATTTGCTTGTTTTTCTGGCAGTGCCTGGTATATTTAATATTCATCAATACTATAATTCAAATGCATCAAATTCAAATATGGTATACTCATACAATGAAATAAATTAAAACTACATATATCAACAATTTAGAGTGAAAAAGTTTGAATGCATGCTAGATACTGTTGTACCAGTAATCTACTACTGGGTGACAAAATACCCCCAAACTATCATCTTAAAACAATAAACACTTATTATCATAGTTTCTGTGAGTCGTGAATCTGGGAGCAGTTTAGTTGGGTTACTCTTGTTCAGGGTCTCTCATAAGGCTGTTTCTAAGCTCTTCACATGGCTGCTGGCAGGCCTCAGTAGACCCACTTCCAAATTTCCCCTTGTGAGCCTCTCCACAAGGCTGCCTCGACATACATAGCATGACATAGCTGGCTTTCCCCATAAGTGGGTGATCCAAGAGAGAGCAAGAAAGAAACCACCAGAGATCGAAGTTACAGCTTTTTTATAACCTAATTTTGGAAGTGACATTTCCATCACTTCTGTCATATTCTATTCATTATAAGTAAGTCCATAAGTCCAGCCCATACTCAAGGGGAGGGAATTACATAAGGGTGTAAATACAAGAAGGTGGAGGTGATTGGAGGTCACCTTGAAAGCTGCCTCCATAGCTGCTCCCTCATCCTCTCACTCTGAGAAGAACTGACTCTGGCTTAATTCTGGGGTGTGGATTGTGGCAGGAAAAGGAGTAGGGCAGGATGCATTGATAGAGACCAATCCCTCTCCCCTCTTTTAATTTCTAGAAACAATGGCTTATAGATTCAGGACTTAACAGGTTATTGAAATATATTTCAACGGAATAAATTGGTGAAATGGTCTAGTAAAGTATTCATATTTAGAATGCTTACTTTTGCTTATATAGTATTCTGACCTGCTTAGTGTATTGTCCTGACTCGTCTAATAAAAATTTCAGGTAAATTTGTTTTTCTTGTAATTCTTCATCTTTGATCCAATATATTTGATTCTTAATTACAGTTGCTGCTTTTCTTTCTCTCACTGTTCACTAGCGTGGAACAGATCTCGTTTTTCTGTCTACTGAACCCATAAAATGTATGTAATTACAGCCTGGGTGTACTTTACATTTCCCTTTTTCATTTTAACACCTCATTATTGTTACATTATTTTCATCTGATTTTATGAAAGTATTTTTGTTCAGAAGAATTTTCCCAGATATATTATTACTGTAATTGGTAACTTCTTTGTGGTTCTCTTTTAGCTGTTTTCCAGCATATTTAAGGAATGCATTTCTGTTCTAATTGCTGATTCATGGGTTTGTCTGGACACACATGCAGGTTGCATCTCTGTGAACAGTTAGTTCTTTTAAATATATGAGAATTGTCCCTAGAAGATTTCCTAAATAAAAGCTGATTCCAACCAATTTAGTTAAATTCATTCTGAATTACCTCAGACTGTGTCTTTAACACATTCAGTATTTATGCAATGCATCCTCATGAGTGTTTCAAATATATTGTTTGGGGATAGGATGAAGCATCCAAAAATAATTTACATAGTAAGCAAAGCTAACAAAATGAAACAACTGAAATAGAAGATGCAGATATACAATCATTTGCAGCATGAAAAGTAACAATCGAGAGTAAATCTTTCTGGGTTAGAGAGCTGCAAACAGCAGCAGGACAGATGCTTATGAGTTGTAGCATTTGACAAGATGGACAGGAGCCAGGATCATCACTGGGGCATACTACATGATCTGGGTACAGTTAGATTTCTGTAATTGATTGGAATTGTCCATGGAGAATGTTCTTTGCTGCAATCCAAGGATTTCTTCAATGTTTTCAGTTTCTCCAAAGGCCACTTGTAGGGTAATGTGTTTTTAGAGGAATCCATTTTTCTAAAGTATTGGAAAATAAGATTAAGGTTTTACTAAGATGTCTGTATTAGTCTCATTGTTTCCACTAGAAACAGCATTATATTAAAAGTCAGTGTTGTGATTTTTCTCTCTTTATTTTTGGTTTAGAATGAGGTTTCAGAACCTGGATAAAATGGTGTAAAATAGGTGATTTTGAAGAAAAAAAAACTCTTTGCTTTTAAAAGGAAAGGGTTTAGGGTTTTACTGAATGTACTTAAATTGATTTTCATGCTTATACAAGCATGGGGAAACTCAACTCCCAGTGTAGGTATTGCTAACAATCTTAAGGGAGGTACACAAATGCTTTTAAAGAAAATTTTAAAACTTGCTTAAAAATGTCATTGCTTTCTAGGTACAAGTTACCTTGTGATCCAAACACTTAGTCAAAGTATGAGGTGCCCCATGCTGTTGCTCTCATAAGCTGTTCTGCTTCCAGAGTGGTTCCAGTTTCTGCTGATTTGGGCATCAGGAATAGCCACTGGCAAGACTGTGAAGTGGTGAAGTTTGTTCTCAGAACCCAGAAGGGATGGGAAAGAGGCCATCAGACCTTGCCTGCACTGTCCAGTGCCACTGTATGTTCTTCACTATCCCATCGAAGCATGTTCCCAGGCAGCATTCTCAGAAAGGTTCCAGTGAAGTAATTCACATTCCCATCATGTGTGTGAGCTCCAACCGAAAGGGTAAATGCATTTGCATTTTAAGAGGTGGTAATCCTGGAACACCAAGAACAGAACACAAATGCATTCCTCTCTGGGCACAAGCATTTTTTTTTTTTTTGTGGGGATAGGGATGGTGGGGTGGGCTCTTGGCCTAATGCACCACTGACATATAACACCAATTCTGAGAATGAGTTTATTTATGATTTATCACCTTAAACTTTCATTTAGATTTTATTTATACTTTATAGCTTTTTATCATTTTCTAAGCATTTTCACATAAATGATTCATTCAACAAAATTGATTAAACACTTGCTCTGGCCTAGGCGGAAACTGTGGTGGTGTAGTGGTTAAGTACTATGGCTGCTAACCAAAGGGTCAGCAGTTCGAATCTGCCAGGCGCTCCTTGGAAACTCTATGGGGCAGTTCTACTCTGTCCTATAGGGTCGCTGTGAGTCAGAATCGATTCGACAGCACTGGGCTTGGTTTTTGGGTCTGTCCTATGCACTGTGCATGCAGCAATGGAGTTCACTGCCCTTCTTATGACAGAGCCAGCCACTCTGAGAGGAAGCCTGGGCAGATATTACATCTGTTCTATATAGGCGAGGAAATGGGAAAAGAAGGCACTTCGTCAGATATATTGTCTTAAATCATCTAATAGGTGGGTGGTCACCAAATATAACACAGGGATGAATAGCATTACAAAAAAAAAAAAAAAAACCCGGTTCTGACTCATAGTAACCCTATTGGACAGAGTAGAACTGTCCCACAGGGTTTCCAAGGAGCGCCTGGTGGAATAGCATTATAGGAGTTCATAAAAAACAAAACAAAAATGAAAAATCCTCCAAAAAAACCCTCCCAAAAGATTGCTTCTGTTACCTGATACAGCAAGTCTGGCTAACTTTTTCTAGTCTATACCTACTCCTTAGAGATACCTAGTGAAACTGCGCTATAGTGGCCAAAAGAGCATGGTTTCTGATAATATACTCAGCTAAAGTAACAACTGGAGAAGATACACTGCGCCACTGCCCAAAATAATTTGAAAGTGCAATTGAACATTACTGGCATTCTTTATTGGAATGGCTATTAGACACTTTTATGTAATATCAGTTTCAGATATTTAAATAAGTGTGCAATGATTGGTTTCCAGTGTGGCCTGGAGTTTGGTGGTGAGAGATAGCTATGATGTTAAGGCTAATGATGTTTACTCAATGAAGAGATCAGAACCTACATCTATGAAATACACCAGTTGATATTTTCCTATCACGTGAGAAGAAATTTCATAGAGTTAGGAGGAGTCATAAGAAAAGGTCAAGATCTGTTGCTTTCAAGCAGATGAAATCATCCACAGCAGATGGTAAATTTTGTTATTTTAATGTTCTTCAAAGGCCCAAATTCCACATATCCCTGCTAATTATTTTATAATCATGTTGTGAAGCTTCTTTTTCTCATTCCAATCAAAACTTTCTCTTCTGTAATTTAAACCCTTTTTATTATTTGCAGATCCAATTTGGTTAGTGTTTTTTAAAATAATAATCCTTGCATGCAATTTGACTAAAAAATAATGAAACTGATTAAAAGCAGTCACAAAACTAGAATTTACACATTCAAATAAACTTTGTTATTTTAGGTTGTTACTTTTGGAGGTTATGCACCAATCTTTATTGTTGCCATGAACATTTTTGAAACCTCTCTTTTCGAATTGTCTTTGGTGTCAATTTATAAGTAATAAGAAAAGTGGTTTCATTTTTATGGCAGTCACCATTACTGAATTTTATTTCCCCCCTAATTTTCAGGAATTATTTATTTCAGAAGCTCCATTATCCCATCAAAAGAATAATAATTAGCACCTTGGAGATCATTTGGAAGAATGGGCCCCGGGCTCTGGAAAGTTCCAAAATGGATTAGAGCAATTCTCCACATTCTGGGAAGTGCAGTGTTCTGATGCCAAGAGTCAGCTGTACTTAGGCTGAAGCTTCAGGAATAAAATTCATCTTGGATCTGCCTTGTGCTCCTCAAATCGTTAAAAAACGCTTCCAATATAACTTGAAATCAAAGGGTGAAATCATTCAAGGTGACTATACTTGTTTTCAACGGACAGCAGTAGCATATAGGTAGTTCAGCAAGTCCAAATAAAATCAAGGAAACACAAAAGTAAAAATAAGTAGGGAAACATTATTTGTGGGATTCAAAGAGCTTTATCTAATTAGAAGGTGCTGTGATTCTGTTCAACCAAACATGGGTTAATCTAAAATCCATTGTGTACTCCAGAAAGTTTCCATAATGAAACGGTTAATATCTATTTTAGATATAATATTATTCGTGAAACAATAATCAAGGGAATTTTAGCACAGCCTTTAAATTGCAGACTAATTGAAGAGTAACAATGAAAATGAGTATCCATTCAGATGTGGCTGTCTGGGCCCAAAACTTGACCTGTTGTTCCAGCATCAGCTTGAAACCTACATCTCAATAGACACCCCAAGATTTTTCTCAAATTGGCATGCAAATGCCTTGGGGAAAAGGTTCAAGCCAAGTAGAATCCATAAAATCTCATTTAAAGGCCTCAACTTCGAAGAAATTTATTTTTCACAAATAGTACAGAATGCTCCATGATGAAAAGTGGAAGAACGAGGGCTGAAACTGTGAAAATAAATCTTTCTAGAAATCATGATAGCTATCTTCCATTCCTTAAAAACAGGCTTCCAGGACAACTCAGAATCAAGTACCACTCTCAGCATTTTTGAGGACCTGGAAATAATATAACAAGAACATATTAAACTTAAATTTTTTATCTTCTTATATGGTTTAGGTTTAGAATTTAGATTTCTGAAAACAGAAAAAGAAAGCTAATCTGAGGGCTCAACACACATCTCTGAAGCTAAATTCTTTTATATTCAGTAATACTCAACTGAAGATATAAAACTTAATCTGAGTTTTTTCTTTAAGAAGACAGATCATGAAATAATTCTTGCCTACTCACTTTGGATTGTTTCAGAAGGACAGAGGCCCAAATTTCTTAACAAACCATATTCTTTGAACAATATGAGTTCCTCCTTGGGGGTTCTTTAACTGTCAATAGCTAGCAGCAGAGATACAGGGAAGGGAGAGGTCTCCTGAGATAAGACTGAACTAAAACCTTAGGCTAAAAGGCTTTACAATAATTTGAAGTTTTAAAATACCTATCACACCTAAGATTCATTGGTATGTGAAAATTTTCCGTTCTCCTTTTCCATAAATAATAGTAGCTATAAACTACCGATTAACTTAAGTATATCTTTCCTCTGCTGACACATGACATAAGGATTAGGTAAGTACTTTACTCTTGGTTAGTTTGTGAGAGTAGTTGTGATCTTCAGAAGAGTAGATGTCAGCTGAAATGGGTGTTTGGTATTTTAGAAGCCAAGTCTACGTGTTCATTTAGTTACTAAACAAATATTTATCGAGCAGTTACACCTGCCAAGCCTGGTAGGTCCTGGTAATGGAGCAGTGAAAAAAAGTAACAAAAATCCCTGCCCCTGTGGAGGTTTGTCAGGAGAGACTAATAATAAACAAATATTTTTATAGTGGTGATGAGAACAACAAAACAGGAAAACAGGACAGGGAGAACTGTTGGGCTTGGGTAGGGTTACCATTTAAAGTAAGATGGTTAGATACACAGGTATCTAAGAAAAAGAGCATTCCAGACTGAGGGAGCAGCAAGGGCAAAAGCCTTGTTAAACCAGTAGCCAGGTGACCAGCGTGGCTGGTGTGGAGAGAGCAAGTGGAAAAAGGATTAGGTCAGAGAGGTGGTGAGGGGAGGAGGCCACAGGCCCTGCAGGACCTTATAGGCATTGTAAGGATTTTGGCTTTTTATTCTGAGCTGAAAAGGCACTGGAAGTTATTTGTGCAGAATAAGCGCATGATCAGACTTCAGTTTCAAAAGGGCGATTGTCCTGTAGGGAAAAGACTAAAGGAGCAAGAGTAGCAGCAGGGGACCTAGTCAGGAGGTGGCTTGGTGGAGGTGGTTGAATTCTGGATAGATTTTAAAGGTAGAGCTGAAAGAATCTACTGATAGATTAGACATGAATTGGGAGAAAAAGGGGAGTCATTATGGATTGAATTGTGTCCCCCAATATGATACGTTGAAGTCCTAAGCCCTGTACCTATAAATATGATCCTGTTTGGAAATAGGTTTTTTGTTGTTGTGTTAATGAGGCCATACCAGAGTGGGATGGGCCCTAAACCTAATCTCTTCTGAGTGGCACCTAATAAAGGGCAAACAGAAAGAGACACACAGTGAGAGATGCCATGTGACCATGGAGGCAGCTGCATCTATTTATAAGCAACACAGGAATGCCAAGGATTACTGGCAGTCACCAGAAATTAGGAGGCCCATGTTGCTGTATCCTCTACCCATCAAAGCCATCAATGGCGTTTGGGATATACAGAAAGAAAAGAACTCCATAGCCATGTCAAAGATATGGGTATGTTCCCCTTTAAATGCTGCAACTATTATTATTGAGGCTGAAAGTTTCCATACTTAGTTTCCTATGCTCTTGTGTTAGGGATCACAGGGATGTGAAGATTGTTTCTGACAGTTGGATTCCAGTTGGTCTTAAAGGTAACAAGAAACAGGAGGACCTATTTGTAAGGGGAATGAAATCTACCTTGATCTAAGCGAGATGACGGGTAAGATTGAGAAACAACACAAGTATTTGAGGAGATGTATGAGTAGTTTTAGTTTTTAGCTCAGCGGTGGTAATGTTGTGGGCTATTGAGTCGATTCTGACTCATAGTAACCCTATATGAGAGAGTAGAATTACCCCATAGGGTTTCCTAGGCTATAATCTTTGTGGGAGCAGATCGCCAGGTCTTTTCTCCCATGGAGCCACTGGTGGGTTCAAAGCGCCAACCTTGTGGTTAGCAGCTGACCACTTAACCACTGCATTACCAGGACTTTTTTTTGATAATGGTGGTAGTGGGGGAAGATATATAAAATTTTTTCTGTGTGTACTGATATGGGAGCAGCCAGGGAAAAAACTGGAAGGAAACAGAGGCTTTCTAGTGAAGCCTACATAATTACTTTTTTCATTCACTGCCTGTCCTTTCTCATTGCCTACTCAGGTCCTTATCTCCTGCAAGCTAAGCTTCCTTCCTTTTTAATTTGCTGAAATCACTTTCTTAACAATCACTAATGGCCCAGTACTGCCAAAGCCAGGACCTTACTTAACTTAGTTCTCATCCCTTGACCTCTTGTCAATATTTGGTGCCCATTACCCACCATAGGGGAGTTCCTGGGTAGCGCAAACGGTTAACATACTCTGCTGCTAACAAAAAGGTTGGAGCTTCGACTTCACCCAGAGTTGCCTCAGAAGAAGGGCCCGGTGATCTACTTCAGATAAATCAACCATTGAAAACCTATGGAGATAACTGATTACCCAACACAGGATGGATTCAAGCCCTCCTGGCTCCCAGCTGTCTCCTTTTTCCATTGGTTGCTTCCTTGCTAGGTCATTTCATCTATACATCAATGCCAGGTGAATTTTCCTAAAGAAAGTTACCACAAAGCCAATCCCTGACCACTGGTGACTCGCCAAGGAATTCCACTGCACATATGTAAGATTTGCAGTCATTACCCTCCAATTCAAGGTCAGACTTTCCCACCCTTCTCTTCTACGATTCCTTTCATGACTGAAAATGCAGACCAACTGGACCCTTGGTGTTGTTGTTGTTAGGTGCCGTCGAGTCGGTTCCGACTCAGCGACCCTATGCGCAACTGAACGAAACACTGCCGTCCTGTGCCATCCTTACAATCATTCTTATGCTTGAGCTCATTGTTGCAGCCACTGTGTCAATCCACCTCGTTGAGGGTCTTCTTCTTTTCTGCTGACCCTGTACTCTGCCAGCATGATGTCCTTCTCCAGGGACTCATCCCTCCTGACAACATGTCCAAAAGTATGTAAGATGCAGTCTCGCCATCCTTGCTTCTAAGGAGCATTCTGGTTGTACTTCTTCTAAGACAGATTTGTTTGTTCTTTTGGCAGTCCAAGGTATATTCAATATTCTTCGCCAACACCACAATTCAAAGGCATCAACTCTTCTTCGGTCTTCCTTATTCATTGTCCAGCTTTCACATGCATATGATGCGATTGAAAATACCATGGCTTGGGACAGGCACACCTTGGTCTTCAGGGTGACATCTTTGCTCTTCAACACTTTGAAGAGGTCCTTTGCAGCAGATTTGCCCAATGCAATGCGTCTTTTGATTTCTTGACTGCTGCTTCCATGGCTGTTGATTGTGGATCCAAGTAAAATGAAATCCTTGACAACTTCAATCTTTTCTCCATTGATCATGATGTTGCTCATTGGTCCAGTTGTGAGGATTTTTGTTTTCTTTATGTTGAGGTGCAATCCATACTGAAGGCTGTGGTCTTTGATCTTCATTAGTAAGTGCTTCAAGTCCTCTTCACTTTCAGCAAGCAAGGTTGTGTCATCTGCCTAACGCAGGTTGTTAATGAATCTTCCTCCAATCTTGATGCCCCGTTCTTCTTCATATAGTCCAGCTTCTTGTATTATTTGTTCAGCATACAGATTGAATAGGTATGGTGAAAGAATACAACCCTGACACACACCTTTCCTGACTTTAAACCAACCAGTTTCCCCTTGTTCTGTCCGAACAACTGCCTCCTGATCTATGTAAAGGTTCCTCATGAGCACAATTAAGTGTTCTGGAATTCCCATTCTTCGCAGTGTTATCCATAGTTTGTTATGATCCACACAGTCAAATGCCTTTGCATAATCAATAAAACACAGGTAAACATCCTTCTGGTATTCTCTGCTTTCAGCCAGGATCCTTCTGACATCAGCAATGATATTCCCCGTTCCACGTCCTCTTCTGAAACCAGCCTGAATTTCTGGCAGTTGCCTGTCGATATACTGCTGCAGCCGTTTTTGAATGATCTTCAGCAGAATTTTGCTTGCGTGTGATATTAATGATATTGTTTTATAATTTCCACATTCAGTTGGATCACCTTTCTTGGGAATAGGCATAAATATGGATCTCTTCCAGTCAGTTGGCCAGAAAGCTGTCTTCCATATTTCTTGGCATAGACGAGTGAGCACCTCCAGTGCTGCATCTGTTTGTTGAAACATCTCAATTGATGTTCCATCAATTCCTGGAGGCTTGTTTTTCGCCAATGCCTTCAGAGCAGCTTGGACTTCTTCCTTCAGTACCATTGGTTCCTGATCATGTGCCACCTCTTGAAATGGTTGAATATCGACTAATTCTTTTTAGTATAATGACTCAGTGTATTCCTTCCATCTCCTTTTGATGGTTCCTGCATTGATTAATATTTTCCCCATGGAATCCTTCACTATTGCAACTCGAGGCTTGAATTTTTTCCTCAGTTCTTTCAGCTTGAGAAACGCCAAGCGTGTTCTTCCCTTTTGGTTGTCCATCTCCAGCTCTTTGCACATGTCATTATAATACTTTACTTTGTCTTCTCAAGACGCCCTTTGAAATCTTCTGTTCAGTTCTTTTACTTCATGAATTCTTCCTTTTGCTTTAGCTGCTCAATGCTCAAGAGCAAGTTTCAGAGTCTCCTCTGACATCCATCTTGGTCTTTTCTTTCTTTCCTGTCTTTTCATTGACCTCTTGCTTTCTTCATGGATGATGTCCTTGATGTCATTCCACAATTTGTCTGGTCTTCAATCACTAGTGTTCAATGTGTCAAATCTATTCTTCAGATGGTCTCTGAATTCAGGTGGGACATACTCAAGGTCATATTTTGGCTCTTGTGGACTTGTTCTGATTTTCTTCAGTTTCAGTTTGAACTTGCATATGAGCAATTGATGGTCTGTTCCACAGTCGGCCCCTGGCCTTGTTCTGACTGATGATGTTTAGCTTTCCATCGTCTTTTTCCACAGAGGTAGTCAATTTGATTTCTGTGTGTTCCATCTGGCGAGGTCCACGTGTATAGTCGCCGTTTATGTTGATGAAAGAAGGTATTTGCAATGAAGAATTCGTTGGTCTTGCAAAATTCTATCATTCGATCTCCAGCACTGTTTCTATCACCAAAGCCATATTTTCCAACTACTGATCCTTCTTCTTTGTTTCCAACTTTCGCATTTCCAATCACCAGTAATTATCAATGCATAATTGACCTCAGGGCCAGGAATGTCTCAAATTACATTGCAGAGACAGAATTTCATTCCAACAGTAGGTATATATATCATATGGACATTAAATTTTAACGAATTTTTAGGTTAGAAAAAAAGTATTTTCCAAGATGGAAATTGTTTGAACAGTGAGAATTTCCTTTATCACAGGTAAAAACCTACTTGTAGGTGTAGAAAATTTTCTGTTTGTCTCAGACCCATCCTGGACAGCATAAAGACAAAGAAGTGTCCCAGGTGGTTTAAACATATTATAACATGAATTAGAATGCAAATTCCTCCTGTGTAAATATACCAGAAAGGCAGTGGAAGTGAGGTCTTGGAGGAGAAGGGAGAGAAAAAAGGAATAGAAGAGTGAGAGGGGATGGAATGGAAAGAAGCAGAATAAATAATTGGGTCTACTCGTCTCAAAGTGGCATCCTAAACATTTTATTTCCACCAGTTACAGTATCTACATTTTCTAAGATCAGTATATTCTGTTTTCTTTTTATCATCATTGGGCTCTATAATTTTACATCACATTTTATTAACATTTATGACCATAAGAAATTCTTGAAACTGCTTCAATGTGCAAACAGATCAAAATATACATTTTGCTAGCAAGTCATACTGTGTCACTGTATAGATTTATCCTATATATTTTTGCTGCAGAGTTAGAAATTTGTTAGAACAAATCCTAAAACTGTCATGCCTCAATGTAGTTTCTTTAGAATAAAAGAAACCAGTAGTCATGTAAACAGTACATTATAAGATGTGAAATACTGAATAATTCCTAAATATTTTCTCAGAAATGCATCAAATGATTCCCCTACATGCTTATTCATTTTACATGCTCAAGAAACCCATGAAAATGGCCTTATAAAAGGCAACATCTGCTATCAGGCCATTGCAGCTAACTTTGTGTTGCTGGTGTCAATACTGTAGCTGCTGTCAATTTCCTGGGTGTCTTGAGGTTAGAAGTTGATTCCACAAGGCAAACATCAAGTAATTCGACTTTGTCTAGATGACTGAACAGTCAGACTTCATAACCATGTCTTTCAAATGGATTGTTCAGGGCAGGTTACTTTACTGCCAGCTCAGTCAAGGCATCGGAGACCTCTGTGTTGACCTGTGTGGAAATGCTTGCTGGTACGATATTGAGATAAATGTCATACTGCTGGTCCAGGCCAAGGTAGCAGTCACTCATGAGATACAGTGTGTAGATATACCTAAAATATAAAAACAAAAATGAAATGCCACCTTTCTAATCATAGTCATGTTTAATTTTTTTCCAAACTTTGGTGATGAGATTCTGCTTACCTTCCAGGTAATTCAGGGGCATAAAAAGAAATGGAAGTAACATGATGATTTCGAACGTATCCTGCTCTTTTCAAAGCAATAAGTTCTCTCTTATCCACTTCTCCTAATATCAAAAACCATCCTTCATCTTTTAATTTGGGAAATCGAGGGGTAACTGCAGAGCTTTCTTGCTTTCCCTGTAAACCAGATTAAAAAAAAAAAAGCATCAGTACTATCTAGACCACTTGGTTGTATACCTTATCTTACTTGAAGGCCATAAATCTATAGGGTTCAGCATCTCTATTTGGGATGTTTTTAATTTGCTTGCCTTCTGGTTTGATGTCTTTGATATGATATTATCTGCCTTTCTTCAAGACTCTTAAATCACATTATAGATGCTACTTTTATGGCTATAACCCCCAGAATACTTCGCTCAGTAAGATTAGAAAGTCCTGAATCTTGACATCTAAATTAGGAAATTTTTATGCTATTCTTATAAATGATATCCCATTTGTAGATGAATAAATTAAGATACAAGAATATTAACCAAATTTTCCAAAGCCTTATTCACAAGGAAGTCATGCTTAGGGGAAAAAAGCCAATCAAGACTAGACTGTGGACTTCAGATGTTATTGTTGTTAGTTGCCATCAAGTTGATTCTGACTCATGGTGACCCCATGTGTACAGAGTAGAACTGCTCTGTAGGGTTTTCAAGGCTGTGACCTTTTGAAAGCAGACTGCCAGCCCTGTCTCCTGAGGCACCTCTGGGTGGGTTCAAACAGCTAAACCTTTTGACTAGTAGTTGAGAGCTTAATTGTTTGCACCACCCAGGGATTCCTGACCTGAGAGAATAATGCATGCTACATCATATAAATACCTCCCCCCCCCAAGAATAAAAGATAGTAAAAAAAAAAAATCCCAGTATGCTATATTAAAAAATCCTTTCTCTGAGGAATAGAAAATGTAAGCCAAGCAATTGTAAAATATATTAATCACCACAATCCAAGATTATTCTAGTGATTCTTTAAGACAATAACTTTGTGGAATAAAATGTACTAATGATGACATGCTTTTAATTACCCTTCACTCAATATTCTAGAAGGAGAGTTTTCACTTAAGGTATGTTAAAAGAGAGGTCAGAGAACAATGTCTTCTTATAGCATTCAGAAACAAAATCTGGAGTTTTTTTTTAGTATAATTAAACCTAATTTTTAAGTAGTAATATTAAGGTTAAAAAAAAAATTCTTCCCCATGGTTTTGTCTTTATGATTTTCATTATTTTTTTTTGTTAAGTTGTAATACATTAAAAACCAAACTCACTGCTGTCCAGTGGATTCTGGCTCATAGTGGCCCTACAGGATGGAGGACAACTTCTCTACAGGGTTTCTAAGGAGTGGCTGGTAGATTTGAACTGCTGACCTTTTGGTTAGCAGCCGAGCTCTTAACCACTGTGCCACCAGGGCTCCTGTAATATATTAAGTTTAAGTCACCTAAAAATGTTTATATTAAAGGCTATAAGTAGAAATCAAATGAACTGGGGCCTGGAGAAACAGTTCTGAAAGGACATCATGGTAATAGAGTTGCTAACCATTTTGTGTGTGAAAACAGAGGGAACAATACAAATGAACTACAACCTCAGTATAAGGGTTTATTCTAGATATGGAAAAGCTCTCGAATTTGGTGGGCAAAAAAGAAGACAGATTTTCTTATTTCAATTGCCATAGTGCCAAAACACCAATCTGCCACATGCTGTGTACTCATGTTCTTAGAGGATCAAATAATAAATTTTAGTGTCAGAGGCAACAGAAAAGGCCACAGTAATCTAAAATACAAATACTGTACATTTTTGGCCTGCAGCAACATTGACAGAGCTCTTTCAGATGCATTATGACAGAAGCAGGCAGATGTGGCAACTGAGGCTCAGAAAAGCTTAGCGACTTATTCAAATTCATAAAACTGACAAAGTGCTAATGCTTCGATCTCATCTAAATCTAGCCCAGTGTAGCCTCTAGGGCAGTGCTTCTCAAACTTAAATGTCCTTAAAAATGATTTTGGGTGCTGGATAAAAGTACAGCTTTTGAGATCCCTCTCCCTGAGATTCTGATCTAGGCAGTCTGGAGTGGGGCCAAGGGATCTGTACTTTAAAAGGCACTCCAGGAAATTCTGCTGCACTGAGTCTGTAGATCAGACTTTGAGAACAGTACTTGAAGTGATATTTTATTATGTGAGTTGGAGATTTTGGGGTGGACAAATGGCACATGAGGAGAACTGACTAATGTCAAAAGACTGACTTTTGCTGCTTAAGGCCAGTTGAGAAAGCAGGATTCATGAATGACACGGACACATGAGTAATATAAAAGATATGTGTGGTGGCGCATGCTGGTATCTGGTGTGAAGTATGTGAGAATGGAAACCAAACACTCTACCTTGTGGAACCCAATGTGGACTTTCTGCAAACTGACTTGAAGCACATACTCTTGGTCAGCATGCAATCTGATCCATTTGTTGTCATCTCGTTTGTCTGAAACCAGAGTTGGGATAGATATTTCATTCTGTCCTTCATCTGAGTCATTCCACCAGCCTTTAATACTCAAGCTGACATCTATCACTGGCAAGCGAGATAAGAAATTCCATGCCTGAATAAAAAAAAAGAAAGGAAAAGTAATAGAGGGATGTTTAGTGTGAAATGCAATGACCAATTAAGAAAGTGTACCTTTTAAAAAAATGAACTTTTAAATTTTGAGATAATTCTATATTCATACAAAGTTGTAAGAAATAATACAGAGAGATCCTATGCACCATTCTTCCAATTTCCTCCAACGGTAGCATTTGAAAAACTACAGTACAATATCACAACTAGTATATAATGACATTGATAAAATTCACTGGTCTTGTTTGGATTTTCCCAGTTGTATTCATTTGTGAGTGTGTGTGTGTGTGTGTGTAGAGATAATGTGCTTCTAATTTTTTAGTTTAAAGTCCTTTGAAAAATAACTTAAAAAGATTTATTCTATCTAAATGTATGATCCCTTTATTGCAAATCCCTTCTAGATATTGAGTGGCTATTGACTATACTATACAGGTCCCTGGGTGGCATGAATGGTTTGCACTTGAGTACTAATATAAAGGTGGCAGTTCAAACCCACCCAATGGTACTTCAGAAGAAAGGCTTAGCAATCTGTTTTCCTAAAGATTACAGCCAAGAAAACCTTATAAAGCAGTTCTACCCGGTAACACATTGGGATGCCATGAGTCAGAGTTCACTTGACAGCAATGGGTTTAGTTTTTTTTTTTTTAATTGACTATGTATCCCTGGAGGCCTAGTAGCACAGTAGTTAACATCTTGGCTACAAGCCAAAAGGTCAGCAGTTCCAATTCACCAGCAGCTCCTTGAAAACCCTATGGGGTAATTCTACTCTGTCCCATAGGGTCGCTATGAGTTGGACTCCACTTGCTAGCAACGCACTTGGGCGTGTACCCCTGGGTGGTGCAAACAGTTAAGCACTCAACTAGCCAAAACACTGATAGTTCGAACCCACCCAGAGGTGCCTTGAGAGACCGGTCTGGCAACCTGTTTCTGAAAGGCCACAGCCTCAAAAACTCTAAGAATTAGTTCTATCTTGCGCACATGGGGCCACCATGAGTAGGAACTGTCACGATGGTAACTAACAACAACGACAACACACTATACTATCCTAAACTTATACCAAGTTTAAAAATATTTGTTGCTGAGCTGGTTTGTTTCAGAGCAGCATTTATTTTACCATTTATGTAACTTCTAAGCCAGAGAGCATTGCTTTGGTATATAAAGGCAATTAAAAAAAAATTGTGATGTAATTGTTGATGTCAATCAAATACCATTCATGACCACTTATTGTACAAAATGCTATTTTTTCAGTCCATACTCAAAACTTATTCCATCATTCTGAAAGAAAAAACATTTCTATATGTCTTTATGTCACCAGGAACCCTGTAAGTCTGTATGTCCATAACCCCGTATGTCTGTATGTCATAAGGAATCCTATATATGTTCCTTCTAGAAAAAAATGTATTTTTGGCATTATTGTGCTGAGAATACCAATTAAAATGACACATATTAAAGAAGTGAAAAACATTTTACCAACTCTATTCTTGCTCTTTAAGTTGAAAGATACGTGAGAAATCAGTATGCAAATACTAAGTGCTCATCATTGTTGAATGAATAAATGCTAAAGTCTGTGAAAAGTAACGAGTAACAAAGTAAACTCAATGTTCTACGATAAATAATTGTTATCCTTTTCTAAGATTTAGAATTGTATGGCAAATAGCTATCAGGTAAAAAAAATTTTCAATAAGTTGGCTATTTTATCAATTGTCTAAGTTAGTTTTAAAAAGTTTTAAAAATACTTTATTTTTGGTTTTTCTTTCTTTTTTTTTTTTTAAAAAATATATGTCATAGGTTTCCTTATAAGCTTTGACTTCTTGTTTGCTAAGACTTTAGTGCTGCTAAGTACACCTGACTGAAGGGGAGTAGCCCTGATAAACCAAACTACCCCTTAAGAATAAAAAAAAGTGACTCCAACGCAAATTTTCAATCCAACTCCAATCCTATAACTTGTCTTGAGAATCTGAAATTATGTCTGGAACTAGATCTTGAAATGTTCAAGCCACAGAGTGGCCTACTCTGTGCTTCAAGGTAACAATGATAGCCTATTTCCTGTTGAGAACCAACAGTCACCAGTGTAGAAGTCAAACCACTGAATGTTCTTCTAAAACCGGCCAGAGTGCAAAAGTGATCGAGAGGATACTTAAATATACAATTTCTGTAAAGCATTTGATTTTGTGAGACAGTACAGTAACATTCTCCACAAGATGCAGGAGTTCACATGTTTCTTTAACTCTACCATACTACTAAATTAGGAACCAACATAATATTTTCTGTTATTAGTGTCTCCTTGGGATTTTACTCTACAATGCCCCTGAAAGTCAGATCTGGCTTTTGTATATATGTAACCTTTTTGTAGCACTTATTATTATTTCTCAACCTATAATGTATACACATATATTTGTTGGGTGTATATATATATTTATGTACATAAAACATGAGCTATTTCTAAAGAAACTGCTAAGACATTTCAATGCCAGCCAAACATATTTATCTGAGGATTAATCTTCATCTATTGAATCAGGCGAGAGCACCGCCATGCATACAATTATTTAATTAGCAGCCAAATCCTCTGCCAGTCAGCCGCCGTTCCAGGCATACTGATGGGGTAGAAGATGCAAATCTCACAGTCGTACTGCTTTTTCTCATTACTACTGCAATTAGCACTTAAATTGATGCTTTAAACATACTAATTTCTGGAATAATTTAGGATTTGTATGTTACCTGGGATCGCCTCACTGCAGAGCCGACACCAGATTGCTCTGCAAATTGAAGCACTTTTGAGCCAAATAACCATCATCATATCAGACAGAGCCAATTTGCATTTGCTTTTAAAGATAACAGAATGGCAATTTATGCAAATAAATTAAGTAAGTTTACTTCTGAGTTCTCTCTGAACTAATTATAACAATGTTCTAATTTTTTATCATATCTAAAACTTGGCTTGAAATCAATGTATGTTATGTTAGAAATCTGTTGTTGCTAGTGGAAGCTTTGTTTTGATTTAAATATATTGTTTTTATTCACAATTTTGATGGTAATTTAGTTAGAAACGTAGGTATTTATTATGAATATTTAAGTAGCTTTTTGTGCCAACTTTGAGTTCAACAGAAACTGAACAATCAGACTTGAATGCCTGTTACACTTTTTTCGAGTCTCACTCAAAAATAAGTTCCACTAGAAAAAAAAGACATGATTTAGAAGTCTATTTTAATACCTGCATTTGCAAATAAGTATGTTAATTATGCTATAAATCCAGAGCATTTACTCTGACATGGTTAGGGTAAAATTGCTTAAGACCTAAAGTCTAGATATGCCAAATATTTCTGGCATTGTTCATTCATATTTTTGGCTTTCCCAAAGATGGCTTAGAGAAATGACCCATGTTGTTTTCACAACATAAATTTAGCTTCCTATATAAGTCATGGAAACTCTGGTAGCATAGTGGTTAAGAATTATGGCTGCTAACCAAAAGGTTGGCAGTTTGAATCTACCAGGCACTCCCTGGAAACTGTATGGGGCAGTTCTACTCTGTCCTATAGGGTCACTATGAGTCGGAATCGACTCGACGGCAACGAGTTTATTTTTTTTGGTTATGTAAGTCATGGAGCCCTGGTGGCACAGTGGTTAAAGAGATTGACTAATAAACAAAAGGTTGACAGTTCAAATCCTCCAGTTGCTCCTTGGAAACCCTATGGGAGAGTTCTACTCTGTTTTATAGGGTCACTACAAATCGGAATTGACTCAATGGCAATGGTTTTGTTTTTTTGGTATATGAGTCATACGGTAGACAAAGAATTCATTTGAAAGAATAGAATCTAAGAACAGGGAAGCAATTAATAAAGCAGGTGGCGGGGGGACAAAAGAAGTAATTAAGGGAACTGCAATGAGATACACCTAAGCATAAAAAAAAGGAAAAGTACTCTGAAGAGAGGGATTAAAAGTGCTCTGGTAATACAGCCTTGTGCTGGATAGGCTCATGAGGCCCTTCTCAGCTGGTTTAAAAAAAAAAAAAAAAAAAAAAGGCTTAATAGCATTATTCAAAAACAACTTCCAATAATGCTGATACTGCTACTAATTATTATTACTGTCATTATTTTTAATACCATTTATTGAGCTCTTATTCTATGTCATGAACCATATAAAGCAGTTTACATAATAATATCTTGGTTACTTTTCACAAGAACTCCACGAGGCAGGTATTATGTTTTCATGTTCATAATCATGGTTAGTAAATGGCAGACATGGAATTCAAACACTGGTAAGGCTGACTCTAAGACCCATGCTCTAAATTAGAAAACTCTTGGGATAATATCCAGACAGACCAGTGGAGTCTTGAAAACATGGAAGAGATGGTCTTACCTGCTTCACTTTTGCTGGCTGTAGCTCACTTTGAACAATGGAGCTGAATACACGGTCTTTCCCTTCACAGGCGTGGATCAGTTCGGGAAGGCACTCAATGGGGCCACGGTAACCAGCACGTGGGCCCTTAATAACTGGCTTCCATTTCCTAAGAAATAACATTAATATCAATATAAATACTTCTTTCACACTACAAATGAGATTTTCTGACAATGAGGGTTTATATAATTGGAACTATATATAGATTTTTTTTTTTTAAATTAAGGTTACTACATAACCTTTTAAAGGCCATTATTGTACATTTTTAAAATCTGCCAGCATTGTCTAAGACATTAACCCAAGGCAGTACTGCTATCACTACATAAAATGTGTAACTCATGTGTGAGCTCAGTATTTACTTAGGGTTCACTGACAGTGGATGTCTATAGGAAGGCACTAATGTGCACTAATCCTTCCACATGGATAAAGTACTCAGGCAAATGGGTCCAATATGATTACTTGAGTAAAGTTCTAATTATAGACTCTTGAGAACATAAAATTAAAAGTACATTTTGGGAATCTTTGAGACTTTTGGCACAAGTAGTGTCAGAAGTAGGTCATCTAAATCTTACTCTCTACTTCTTGCTTATGTAGCAAGAAAAAAATATAGCTGAAATTATAACTGACATACTACTATTAAAGGTGACAGCAAAGAACTGGATGAAGCCTCACAGGCCTCAAGCAGCTTCCATAACAGAACTGCGTGCCGTGTGGGATAGTATCCATATGAGTCTGCTTTACTGCTGAAACCCAACTCCCATAACTTTTAGTTCATTTTGGAAGGATTTTTGAAACTGAGCTGCAGAAACACATGAGGTATCTGTCTTTTCCCCCATGTCACCTGCTGCTCATGTGACTCACTCTCTGAATGTGCCTTTTAGTTTTCAGGGGCATACTATGGTGGGGACTTAAGCACCATGACAACAAATGTCCTGGTACCTAGTACACTTGAGGCAGGGCGAGGGGTTTTCCTGAGGAGACCTCATGTGTGCCTGCAGTTCTTGTTGGAGCCTGTACCTCTATGTCTCAGATGGTTGCCATTCCTCCTCCAGCTGACAAGAGGTAGAGGCCGCATGATGGCAAGCTGCAGCCCGACTGTTTTGCTTGTTTATATGACTGTAAATCAACATTTTGGCTGCAAAACATCTCTCAATTGGTGTGAAACACTAGTGTGAAAGAAACATTTTCATTTAAACACTGCTAACCTGGCTCGTATTATGTACTATTCTTTTCCTTGCCAAATTATTTGCAGCCATGTCTATGGGACCTAAGGGTTACATGATTTGATGCTAACATAAACTCTTCTTTTCAGCACAGGTTATCTTGTGAGATGCTGGTATATTTAACTACCCTGTTTTGGACATTTTGCATAGGCACAATTTATTTTGACGATGGATTTCAAATCCCCCCAATTTATTTTGCTTTAGACCACAAAGCACTTTAATAACATCTCCTTAAATGAAGGCTGATATTATAAAGGAAAGAACATGGTTAAAACAGAAACTCATCTGAAGTTACTAATGGAAAGGAATTTAGCGAGGAGGAGGTTAAAATGAATCGTGGTTCAGCTTGGAAGAGATGATGAAATTCCAGGAAAGAATATGATGTCACTAGGCCATGTCTCCCTCTGCGAAACAGGTATTTTCACTGTAAAGAATCAACATTCTAGGACACAACATGAAATTCAAGTGACTGCACAAATAAAAAAAAGATTTTTTGAAATGACAAACCAATTACATTCTACGTTAAAACGCTTACCTGAAAAGGTGAAGATGGTGCTGCTCTATGTTTGGTAGTGTAAGAAGAGAAGAGTCTTTTAACCACCGACCCTGGACGACCATCTGAACCAGATTGGTGATATTCAGGGCAGTCACCAGCCAGCCCTGGTTGGCAGCCACATCCAGCATTGCCTGAACAGCAAAAATACATATGTTACAAGAATACTATGGCATTTGCCCTCTCCATTAGGAATCTGATGCTAGCCTTAACAAAAAATGAATAAAACCAAGCGTATTTCTAAACAATTATCAGTCAAAACAGAAGCTAGAAAATAAACTACCGTTTGAGTGTCATTCACTGCACATTACTTCCTCGAAAGGGCTGGATACCAAGCTTTCTTCAGGGCAGCAAAGACGGCCAGATTATAATGGTATTCAGAAATAAAGGGAAAAACTCAGCATTCTCTGAGAGCAAATACTTAGGTAATTCAGAGCATTAGCAGCTGCATTTAAAGAGTAAGGCTCACATAGCCTTTTGCAAATTTAAAGTCAATAATAGTAAGAAGACAGATGATTTTCCTGCCAAAAATTTATTTTCCCCAAAGAGTAGGCTAAAGACAGAGCCCTGGTTTTCAATGCAAACAACATACCACACACTAGCAATAGGACAACTGCCAGTGATATGTGTGGAATTACGAGAAGCTATTCATATTAGTCTATACATTTAATCAAATGTTTTATGGACAAACAAAAGGCTGCATTTGCTTAAGGCAAAACTAAACAGTGAAATCTTGTTTAAACAAAGGACAAGTTTACACAGGCAAAGCTATTTCAATTAAATTAGACAGATTTTGTGAGAATGCTGATTTAAAGACACATAAGTTAATATCAAGATACTTAGGCAGCTACTTTACACAGTTTTAGGAGTGTACTCTCTTGTTTCAGGAAATGAAAAGATGATGCTAAGAGAGATTAGGTATACCCAGTAAAAGCTTAAAATGATACCTTAATAATAAAGATCTCACTGACACTAAAATATTTCTAAAGTCCAAAATCTCTTAGTATATTTTCAGAAATAATGTTTAAGGTATATTGTTTAGTAAAATCAATTTGCTATACTTCTTAATAGTATTGAGGCAGATGCGTTTACCTTCCAATTTCTGCATTTCCTATATTCTGTGTTCTTTAATTTACAAACAGTCAAATTGTTTTAAAAATTTTAAACACTGCCCAAACTAGTTTAAGGTATCTTTATATATACAACAGAGAGATGGATCATGATTAATATGATGGAATGGTCAAATTGGTCTTTAGCATCCATGGGTCTGCTACTCATACATCATAAAGCCTGACTGTTTGTATAATAGAAAATCACCACTGCGACATCGTGACTTACAGCAACCCTACAGGACAGAGTAGAACTGCCATATAGGGTATCCAAGGAGTGGCTGGTAGATTCCAACTGCCGACCTTTTGGTTAACAGCCAATCCCTTAGCCACCACGCCTCCAGGGCTCCATAATAGATATAGTTTATGTATGTGTCTGTGTATCTGTGTATATGGATATGTACAGATGTACACATGTGCATGTTTATACATTTAGGGAAAACCCACTTATATTCTTCCTGTTTCCCTGCAGAGCTGATCAGCACACTTTGCCTTTCTTTGGAGTATATGAGACAAGCATGTCATGATGAACATGACTCACAGATTTAAAAATAAAAAAATATTAGTGGACAAGTCAAAACTCTTAAGCCCTGCTAAGGGAAATGAAGGAAATGAGAAGTGAATCACTCACCTGATGCAGCAGCATGGTGATGTCAGAACTCGTAACGTGGACTAATTACAGAGGCTTTACTCGTGATTTTACATTACAAATTGATTGAAAATAAATCCCAGATCAAAAGCTCGCATAGGAGAAGAGCAGGATGGATGAACCATATGTTTCAACTTTGAAGTTTTCATGATGAAGTTGAAAGATTTCATACAATTTATGAGAGTTAGCCTAATTTTTTTCACATTTTTTATTGTTTTGTCCAGATGTGAAAATGTAAAAAATCATGCACGTAACTACTTGCATGAAGTAAATACAAAGCCATGTCATAAACTGAAAATGATTATTTATTTTGTTTTTTAATACTGAAAAAAGAGTCTGGGATGGTAAAAAGTTTTGGGACTGCCCAAATGTGGTGAACCAAATGTTGCCCCACGTCTCTCTGCTCAGTCACTCCCTCTTCAGTCCCATTCTCTCTGCCTCCACTGCTACTGCCTTACTGCAGGCCCGCACAGCCTCCCACCTGGAACACTGTAATTACCCTCTTTAGACTTATTCTCATCTCACTTTTCTTCAGTCTATACTTTATGTTTTTGCTAAAGTACATTTAAAAAAAGGTAAAATGGACCATGTCATTCTTCTGCTTAAATTTCTTCAATGGCTTTACACTTTTAGCTTTTAACTTTCAGAAGATAAAAGCTAAAACTTTTCTGCATGACAGTCAAAACGCTATGCTCTATCTGGCTCTTGCTTATCTTTCTGGTCATCTTCCCCTGTGTACTTTAAGTATACAAAAAGACCCCAAACCCATTGCCATCAAGTCGATTCCTACTCATAGTGACCCTACAGGACTGAGTAGAACTGCCCAATGGGGTTTCCAAGGAGTGGCTGGTGGATTCAAACTGCCCACCTTTTGGTTAGCAGCTGAGCTCTTAACCACTGCGCCACTGTAGTGACACTAAATTACTGGTATTTTCCCACGTTTACCCGTGCTCTCAAAGGTTTTCTTTTTATAAATACTGTTGCCTTTACCTTGTCCACTTGGAAAATTCCTATTCATCTTTCAAGTCTAGTGTTAATGCTACTTCCGTGAAGACTCCCTGATTCTTCTACATGGATGTAGGTACTTCTTTTCCCATGCTCCTGCTGCTCTTGCCACATGCCATCATTATCCTATTGTGATTCTTTGTTTATACATCTGTCCAATTAAACTCTAAGCTCCTCGACCACAAGAATATGAAATCATTCTTTACAACTCCAACCTTAGCATAGCGCACTGAAGAAGGAGTACTGGTAAAAATCTAATTACAATGATTATAACAACATTCTGCCTAAGTTAGTGCACATCTACCAAAGGCAGTATGGGCAGGACAGAAAACACAAGCTTTGATGTCAGGTAGATGTAAGTTTGAATCCTAATTTTGACTCACTTACTACATGTAAATTTGGGGAAATTACTTAACTGAGCCTTGGCTTCTCATTTATAGAAAGGTTGCTCATTTATACCCACCTTAGAAGAGAGCTATAAAGGTAAAATGAGACAGTATACTATGTAAAGTACCTAATTTTACTGGCCGGAAAACAGTAGGTACTCAACAAACAGATGCCTACTTTAAAGTTTTTCTATGATCAGATGAAAAGAACACCCCAAAACAACCTATCCTTTCAAACAGGAATTTTCTTTGGCCCTCTTGCTGTCTATTTCAGCACTGGGTATTATAGGGCTTCGAGGAGGAGGGCATGAAGGTTGAGAGCAGATGTATGGGATAGACAGACTCGTTCATCAGGAGGGGTGTGTCATTAAAAGAAAGCCAGGGGACAATACCAAAGACAGACCCTGCAGCTCTGCCCAAACTGGAGGACGTGGGCACGTTTCTTAGTTCAAGTTGGCAAGCCCACGTTACTGTTCAGAGGTCCATATCTGACAGGGACTAAGTCCCAGGGATATCCAATCCAGGTGAATGAGCTTGAGGATCCTGGTAGCTTGCACTGACACATTAGTGTAAGACTAACCACAGAATGGGCTCCCTGTGTGTGTTACAATCTTTTACAGCAGTCTTCCTGATAGATAAGAATCAATAGGCATATGTTCCTCCTCAGAGCGGGGATGAGTTTGGTAAGAGCTGGAAATCATGGATGAGTTCTCCAAGTCATCTCGGTGTCCTTTACAGAGTTCTGATACTCAACAACAAAAAATTGTTTTGGTAAACTGAGGACAAATAAGCCTGGACGTTCTATAG
Source organism: Elephas maximus indicus (assembly GCF_024166365.1). NCBI lineage: Eukaryota > Metazoa > Chordata > Mammalia > Proboscidea > Elephantidae > Elephas > Elephas maximus. The sequence goes on from NC_064819.1 coordinate 165,430,121, forward strand.
CAGCTTAGCATCAACATTAAGCAAATATTTAACCTTTCTAACCTTTTAACTGTTCCACTTGGCAAGGTGCCTACCAGCCAAAGCTATGATGATTCTGAGTGAAGGTGAAAATGGGTGGGGGCTGACTCTGTGCATGAGATTTTCTTCTACTAAGTTGGAATCAATTTCAATTGGTTGCTGATTCCTAATTCTGTGTCTCATCTCCAGCCATGGCAGAATGGAAATGTGATTTCCAGCACTGTATTCATTTATAAAAGTATACTATAACTAAAATTTTATTACAATTAACAGAAATGGTGGGGCTTTAATTTATTGAGGAGAGGTGGGATGGAGAGCAGGTGATGAGTTTGGTCTTAGACATTATTTTAACTGAGATGACAGTATATAACCAGATGAGAAGTTTCGGTAGAAGCAAGCTCCAGATAGAGCTTGGGTTGTGAACTTAGAAATCCTGGGCACAAAGCAGGTGGCAAAAACTGGAGGAGAATGTGATCCCAGGGTATGGAGAAAATGATTATTGAATGAATAAGATAAAATAGAATCTAGAGAAGAAAAGAGCCATGGAAGGAGATGGAGAGGTTGCTGTCTGACATCAGGTGAGTTAGGAATGCAGCTCTAGAGGCCAGGAGAGAGTTCCCCACAGGAGAGGGAAAAGAAGATAAGGACTGTGATAAATTACTTAGATTTATGATTAGGAGTTTTTGGCCTTCAGGAGAGTATATTTAGTAGAATAATGGGGCATAGCCTCAATTAATTCATCATTCAATAAATATTTATTTCCTGGGATATTACATATCAGTCCAGGAATGGTGGAGTGGGCAGGAAGAAACAGGGGCAGCAGGCACAGATGGTTCTTTTAGGAGGTTTAGCAATGAAGGGAAGTAGAAAATAGAGAGGTCTGAGGGGTTAGCCGAGTCAACAGATGAGATGTAGCTTGCTGGAAGATAGAAGAACAACCCAAAAAAGACAGAAGAGAAATAGAATGGCTATAAAGCTTGGACACAACTTTGGACAGGAAGATGAACATATCTATGTCAGATGTGAGTCAAGAAAGAGATGCGATGATGGTATAAGCATTCTGAAGTGGAAAAGAGGAAAACTGAATGGACAGTGCTGAATGTTGTTGATGTCAGTAGTGTGGAAGGTAAGGTCATCCACACACAGGGAAGACCTGGTAGGGGAATAGGGAATTTGGGATAGATAAGAGAATCAAAATACAACCTTGAGTATATCCCACCTCAATTCAGAGACCATCTCAAGAATAGATATGAACAGAGACCAGACGAGTTGTGGAATGACATCAAGGACATCATACATGAAGAAAGCAAAAGGTCATTAAAAAGACAAGAAAGAAAGAAGAGACCAAAATGGATTTCAGAATAGACTCTGAAACTTGCTCTTGAACACAGAGCAGCTAAAGTGAATGGAAGAAATGATGAAGTAAAAGGAGATTTCAAAGGGTGGCTCGAGAAGACAAAGTAAAGTATTATAATGAAATGTACAAAGACTTGGAGTTAGAAAACCAAAAGAAAAAAGCATGGCCAGCATTTTTCAAACTGAAAGAACTGAAGAAAAAAATCCAAGCCTCCAGTTGCAATTCTGAAGGGTTTCTAGGGGCAAAATATTGAATGACCCAGGAAGCATCAAAAGGAGGTGGAAGAAATACACAGAGTAACTGTATCAAAAAGAATTGGTCATCATTCAACAATTTCAGGAGGTAGCATATGACCAAGAACTGATGGTACTGAAGGAAGTGGTCCAAGCTGCACTGAGATGGCACTGGCAGAAAAACAAGCCTCCAGGAATTAACGGAATACCAACTGAGATGTTTCAACAAACGGATGCAGTGCTGGAGGTGTTCACTTGTCTATGCAAAGAAATTTGTAAGACAGCTACCTGGCCAACTGACTGGAAGAGATCCATATGTGTGCCCATTCCAAAGAAAGATGATCCAACAGGACTCAGAAATTATTGAATAATATCATACAGAAGTAAAATTTTGCTGAAGATAATTCAAAAACAGTTGCGGCAGCACATCAACAGGGAACTGCCAGCAATTCAAGCTAAATTCAGAAGAGGATGTGGAATGAAGGATATCGTTGTTGATGTCAGATGGATCGTGACTGAAAGCAGAGGATACCAGAAAGATGTTTACTTGTGATTTATTGACACATTCAACTGCGTGGGTCACAACAAATTATGGATAACATTGTGAAGAATGGGAATTCCAGAACACTTAATTGTGCTCATGTGGTACCTGAATATAGGCTAAGAGGCAGTCATTTGAACAGAACAAGGGGATACCGCCTGGTTTAAAATCAGGAAAAGTGTGCATCAGGGCTGTATTCTTTCACCAAACTTATTCAATCTGTATGCTGAGCAAATAATCTGAGAAGCTGGACTATATGAAGAAGAACGTGACATCAGGATTGGAGGAACACTCGTTAACAACCTGCAATACGCATATTACACAAGCTTGCTTGCTGAAAGTGAAGAAGACTTCAAGCACTTACTCATGAAGACCAAAGGTTACAGCCTTCAGTATGGATTATACCTCAACGTAAAGAAAACAAAAATCCTCCCAACTGGACCAATAAGCAACATCATGATAAACAGAGAAAACACTGAAGCTGTCAAGGATTTCATTTTACTTGGATCCATAATCAATGTCCATGGAACCCCCAAAAAACCAAACCTGTTGCCATCGAGTCGATTCCAACTCATAGGAAGCAGCAGTCAAATCAAACGATATATTGCATTGGACAAATCTGCTGCAAAAGACCTCTTTAAAGTGTTGAAAACCAAAGATGTCACTTTGAGGACTAAGGTGTACCTGACCCAAGCCATGTATTTTCCATTGCCTCATATGCATGGGAAAGCCGGACCATGAATAAGGAAGACCGAAGAAGAATTGATGCCTTTGAATTACGGTGTTGGCGAAGAATACTGAATGTACCAGGGACTGCTGGAAGAATGGACAAGTCTGTTTTGGAAGAAACACAAGCTAGAGTGCTCCTCGGGAGCAAGGATGGCGGGACTTTGTCTCACATACTTTGGACATGTTATTAGGAGGGTCTAGTCCCTGGAGAAGGACATCATGCTTGGTAAGATAGAGGGAGGAAAGAAGAAAACCCTCACTGACACAGTAGCTGCAACAATGGGCTCAGGCATAGCAATGACTGTGAGAATGGCACAGGACCAGGCATTGTTTCCTTCTGTTGTATACAGGGTTGCTATGAGTTAGAGCCAATTCAACTCAACTACACCTAACATAACCATCCATTGTGAAGAATTTCTATGAGAGCCAACAAAGGCTGAAGTAAAAACAGCCAGCTCTGAGAGTGCAGCTAAGCTCAGACAAGCAGGGATTTGTAGATGGCCCAATTGTTGTAGCTGACCTCCTTTAGTTTAAATGAGCAGCCTTAGTGTGGATGCAGGAACAGGAGGGTGGGGATTATCTGTAGATGAGACCTAGAAAGGACAAAAAGGTGAGGGTATCTAAGGAACGGTCAAGGGCATTATTGAAATAATTGTGATTATAGTAGATGTTTGTTAAAAAAAAAAAAAGATGTTTGTTAAGTGGGTACTATTTATCAAATACTCTGCTAACCATTTTATACAAGTTATTGAATTTAAATCCATTTTACTCGTGGCTCTGGAGGTAAAGAAGCATGCCTCAGGCCAAATAGCTCTGGTAAATGGTTATAGATAGAATTCTGATTTTGAGGAGACTGACTCCAAAGGGCCTGCTTTTAACCAGTATAAGTATACTGTCTTTAAAATTCAGGATGAGGAGGAAAGTAAATGGGATTTGAATGGGGTCCTGAATTAGATTGGGAGATTCTATAAGGAACGTGATTACTAGGTAGAATGGGACTACCCAAAGATTTCCTTACAAGACAGAAAGACAGAATGTTTAAAGCAAACCCTAAGTTTGGATGAAGTGTAAACAAAAATATAATTCACGAACACTTGATACTGGTTTGAAGGTGGTGTGATATACTAGAAAGACACTTGGCCTGACGGTTTAGAGACTTGTGCCTATAAATTAATTGTAAGACCTTGGACAAATCACTTAACCACTGGTACTTGTTTTCCTCATCTGAAAAATTCAGAAATTAGATAAAGGGCTTTCTAAGGCTTGTGTCTATCTTCCGAAAGCTTTAACCAGTTGCTAACACACTAATACCATATTATCTTATTATCAGAAAGTTCACTTTCTATCTTTCCAGGTGGACTGTAATATTCTTGAGGTTAGGGGCTGGAAAGCATAAATCAAAATAGAGGGCAGCATATACTAAGCATGGAATAAATTAAATTTCTGCTGCTGGGGTAAAAAGAAGCGCTGCAGCTGGTCACCAAAGATCTCACACGCACAGTCACTAAAGAAAGAGAAGCTTGGAGGTGCAGAGAGGGTAACTGAGAGTGCTCATATTGTTGTTGTTAGGCACGCTCGAGTCAGTTCAGACTCATATCCACCCCATGTACAACAGAACAAAACACTGCTCAGTCCTGTGTAACCCTCACAATTGATGCTATGTTCGAGCCCACTGTTTCAGACACTGTGTCAGTTCATCTCGATGAAGTTCTTCTTTTTTGCTGAACCTCTATTTTACCAAGCATGATCTTCTTTTCCAGGGACCAGTCCCTCCCCCATTACATGTCCAAAGTATGTAAGACAAAGTTCGCCATCCTTGCTTCTAAGGAGCGTTTGGGCTGTACTTATTCCAAGACAGACCTGTTCGTTCTCCTGAACTTCCATGGTATTCACCAACACCATAATTCTTCACCAATACCATAATTCAAATGTTCAATATTCTTCACCAACACCATAATTCAAAGGTATCAATTCTTCTTTGGTCTTCCTTATTCATGGTCCAGCTTTTGCATGCATATGAGGCAACTGAAAATACCATAGCTTGGGTCAGGTGCACCTTAGTTCTAAAAGTGACATCTTTGCTTTTGAACACTTTAAAGAGGTCTTTTGTAGCAGATTTGCCCAATTCAATACGTCATGTGATTTTCTTGACTGCTGTTTCCATGGGCATTGATTGTGGATCCAAGTAAAATGAAATCCTTGACAACTTCAATATTTTCTCCATTTATCATGACATTATTTACTGGCCCATTTGCAAAGATTTTTGTTTTCTTTATGTTGAGATGTAATCCAAACTGAAGGCTGTGGTCTTTGATTTTCATTTTAAGTCCTTCAAGTCCTCTTCACTTTCAGGAAGCAAGACTGTGTCGTCTGCATATTGCAGGTTGTTAATGAGTGTTGCTTCAATCCTGATGCCATGTTCTTCTCCATATAGTTCAGCTTCTTGGATTATTTGCTTAACGTACAGACTGAGTAAATATGGTGAAAGTATACAGCCCTGATGCACACCTTTCCTGATTTTAAAACATGCAGTATCCACTTGTCTGTTGGAATAACTGCCTCTTGATCTATGTACAGGTTCTGCATGAGCGCAATTAAGTGTTACAGAATTCCCATTCTTCATAGTGTTATCTATAATTTGCTATGATCCACAGAGCCAAATGCCTTTGCATAGTCAATAAAACACAGGTAAACACCCTTCTGGTATTCTTTGCTTTCAGCCAATACCCATCTGACATCAGCAATGATATCCCTCGTTCCATGTCCTCTTCTGAATCTGTCTTGAATTTCTGACAGTTCCTGGTAAATGTACTGCACTGCAACTGTTTTTAAATTATCTTGAGCGAGATTCTACTTGCATTGATGTTAATGCTATTGTTCGATAATTTCTGCATTCCACTGGATCACCTTTATTTGGAACGGGCATGGATATGGACCTCTTCCAGTCAACTGTCCAGGTAACTATCTTCCAAATTTCTTGGCATAGATGAGTGGGCACTTCCAGAGTCGCATCCATTTGCTGAAAATCTCAATTGGTATTATGTCAATCCCTGAAGCCTTATTTTTAGCCAGTTCCTTCAGTGCAGCTTGGACTAATTCCTTCAGTACCATCGGTTTTTCGTCACATACTACCTCCTCAATTGGTTGAACATCGACCAATTCTTTTTGGTATGATGACTCTGTGTAATTCTTCCACTTTCTTTTGATGCTTCCTGCATTGTTCAATATTTTATCCATAGAATCCTTCAATATTGCAACTCGAGCCTGAATTTTTCCTTCAGCTCTTTCAGCTTGAGAAATGCCTAGTGTGTTCTTCTCTTTTGGTTTTCTAATTCCAGGTCTTTGCAAGTTTCATTATAATATTTTACTTTGTCATATTGAATCGCCATTTGAAATCTTCTGTTCAGCCCTTTTACTCATGTCTCCTTTTGCTTTAGCTACTGTATGTTCAAGAGGAAGTTTCACAGTCTCTTCTGACATTCATTTTAGCCTTTTTTCCTTTTGTCTCTTTTTCATGACCTTTTGCTTTCTTTATCTTTGATGTCGTTCCACAAATGGTCTTGTCTTTGATCATTAGCGTTCAGTGCATCATATCTATTCTTGAGATGGTCTCTAAATTAAGGTGGGGTATACTCAAGGTCGTTCGTTGGCTCTCATGGGCTTTTTTCAGTTTTCTTCAGCTTGAACTTGAACTTGCATATGAGCAACTGATAGTCTGTTTCACAGTCAGCTCCCAGCCTTGTTCTGACTGATGGTATCAAGCTTCTCCATTGCCTCTTTCCACAGATGTAGTTAATTTGATTCCCGTATATTCCACATGGTAATGTCCATGTGTATATCTGCAATTTACGTGATTGAAAAAGGTACTTCCAATGAACAGGTCATTGGTCTTGCAAAATTCTTTTAAGTGATCTCCTGTATCATTTCTATCGCCAAGGCCATATTTTCCAACTACTGATCCTTCTCGTTTCTAACTTTTACATTCTAATCACAAGTAATTATCAATGCATCTTGATTGTATGTTTGGTCAATTTCAGACTGCATAAGTTTGTAAAATGTTCAATTTCTTCATCTTTGGCATGAGTGGCTGGTGCGTAAATTTGAATAACGGTCGTATTAATTGGTCTTCCTTGTAGGCATATAGATATCATCCTATCACTGATAGCTTTATATTTCAGGATAGATCTTGAAATGTTCTTTTTGATGATGAACATGAGGTGATCCCTCTTCAATTTGTCATTTCTGGCATAGTAGACTACATGATTGTCCATTTCGAAATGGCCAATACCAGACCATTTCAGCTCACTAATGCCTTGGATATTGATCTCAAGAATTCCATTTCATTTTTGACTTCTAATTTTCTTTCATTCATACTTCATACATTCCATGTTCTGATTATTAATGTATGTTTACAGTTGTTTCTTCTTATTTGGAGTCATGCCACATTAGCAAATGAAGCTCCTGAAAGCTTTACTACATCCATGTCATTAAGGTCGACTCTACTTTGAGGAGGCAGCTCTTCCCCAGTTATATTTTGAGTGCTTTCCAACCTGAAGAGCTCATTTTCTGGCACTGTATCAGTGTTCCACTGCTGTCCATAAGGTTTTCACTGGCCAGTTTTTTCAGAAGTAGACCATCATGTCTTTCTTTCTAGTCTGTCTTAGTCTGGAAGCTCCACTAAAACCTTTCCACCATGGGCTACCCTCCTGGTATTTGACATACTGGTGGCATAACTTCCATAGTACCATGTAAGCCAGCACAGTATGACGAACTGACAGACCCTTACATTAGAGTGTCTCAATCATTTTTGTAAATAGGAGATGATGTCTCTTGCTGGGAGAAGAGAGAAAAAAGGGTTTAGGATAAGTACTAGGGTAAATTAATGATGTGACTAAAACTGGAGCAGTAGTCAGTTTCAACAGCATGACTTTGTAGTAGAAATGGTTAACAATGTTTTACGATTATTTCCAACAATAATTAGCAATGGGTGTGAAAGCTGAAAATTCAGATGCTGATGATTATTCAGGGAGGTGAGAGATTTTAGAGTACTAGTGACATCACTGTTGAAATGACCAACTCAGGGGCCAATCCTGCTTATGGCAGCAAGTGAAGTCATAAGGGGACTGAGGACTAAACTGAGGGACCAGGAAGAGGATAAGAGATTCAAGGTCATAATGAGTAACAGAAATGTTCAGTTAAGCTGACTGATAAAGATGCTGTGGTCAGAGAGGAGACTTAGAGGATGATATCAGGGAAGTGGTGGCTCAAGTGGGATGGATATAATAGTCATTTGAGTAGAGGTGTTTAGGATGCACATGATTAGGTTATAAAGGACACCTGTTGAAGCCACTATGGTGGAGCTGAAGACTATGAATCTGGTGTTTGAGGAAAGTAGGAAAAGAGATCTAGAGTTTAGAGGATAGCAGATAAAGAAATCTATGGATATCCAAAGTAAAACATTTGTTGAAATACAGTTGCAGAATTTTCATAGCTTGTGAGAATGATAAAATAAAGGGGGGATTTTTCATGCAAGAAGGAAAATGAGTACTCTAGGACAGCCAGATTTCACTTAGGGTCAAGCACTGGTGAGGGTGTTCCTGAAAAGATAGAAAACAGGGGAGATTTCTTTCACGTCAATGCAATTTCTGAAAAACGAAAATACTTAATTTTAATCTAGCATGTAGTGAGATATTAGATTTTAGTATTGGATATACCAACCAACCAACCAACTAACCAACCCACTGCTGTCGAGTCGATTCCGACTCACAGAAACACTATAGGACAGAGTAGAACTGCCCTATACAGTTTCCAAAGCTGTAAATCTTTACCGCAGCAGACTGCCACATCTTTCTCCCACAGAACAGCTGGTGGGCTCAAACTCCTGACCTTTAGGTTAGCAGCTAAGTGCTTTAACTGCTGCACCACCAGGTCTCCTTGTAATATTAGAGATACAGGCATTAAATATCTTTTGAAGCACAACTAAATTCAGGATTTCAATGATCCAATGGTAAAACAGAACACTGAGCACCGTGACCTAGTCAAGCAAACTTCGTTGCAAGGAAATAGAAACATTAATGTAGGCCATGTTTAAAAGAAAAATCACATCATTCAGTATACATAAAGAGGCATATTAACAGGGAGATAACAAGCTCTAGCTCTAAGGTTCAGTATTAAAATTTTTTCTCTAAAATCTAAACTTCAGTTTAAGAAGTCTGTGAATTTAGTTCTTATAGCGTCTTCACGATTCTGCGGCTGTCGGGTGTATACATGCAGTTGGACAGGTGATGTTCAGCACTGGTCTTTCTACCCACCTCTTGACATCCTGTAGACTTGCACCCTTTCTTTTAACTCCCTTTATACTTTTTCCTCCTCTGTGAAAATTTTCTTCCTTTTCCAATTGTTTCCAAATAGTCATCCTGATGTGTCAGTGATAGCGTAGGGACTAGAATAACTACATGCAAATAGGATGACAAAGGTTGAAATGACTAGACAATGCTGCTACTACTGTTCAAATTCAATGACATAAAGGCAATAAATTGTCAGAGATTAAGAGAAAGAGATTTACTTAGTCCAGAATGAGTAAAAAGATTTTTGTTAATTTATACAAATCAAGTTGTTATTTATGGAATGTCATGAGAATGCAAAACGCTATGGAAAAGTCATCAAAAACAAGGAAAGTCTGAGAAACCGTCACGGCTAAAAGTCTAAGGAAACATGATAGCTAAATGTAATATGGTATCCTGAGTGGGATCCTTGAATGGAAAAAAGTTCCTTAGGTAAAAATTAACAGATTCTGAATAAGTACAGACTAATAACAATGTACCAATATAGGTTCATTAATTGTGACAAATGTACCATATGTAAGATGTTAATAATAGAGAAAACTGGGTAGATGGCAACTCTCTGTACTACTTTTGGAACTTTTCTATAAATCAAACTACTCTAAAATTAAAACTTTATTAAAAAACAAAAACAAAAAAACCTATGGAAATTCATCCTAGGCAGCTTGTTAAAACATTAGCTATTAGCCAACTGTTAGAAAATACACAGTTTAGTTCAAGAGCTCCCAGAAGTTTTACAATGACTGGAAAACCTGAAAAAAGCTTTCTTGACAGAAAGGCACACTCCTTTAAAGGTTCAGGTCAGTTTGTAAGCAATGACACGATATTTTGTTGATAATTAAAATGCTCTAAGTACATTTATAAAAATCTTTTCCAATAGCAACAGTTGTTCGAAGGAACTTTCTCCTGAACTTTTACCCCTAGAAGGTTAGCATTCAGGAAGCTCAGCTGCTGTCTAACAAACTTAATTAATCAAAAAGTCATTTCCGAGCTGTAACTATGAGTAAAAGCAGTTCAAGTGTGCTAGCAAGCCTACAAGTTAATCAAAATGCTAATGCAGTACAAATTAAAGTTGTGATTAACATTTCACAGTAGCTGCTTAAGTGAATTGATCACACAAATGGGTTAAGCATTACTCATTTCCGACAGTCCCAATCGGGAAAAGAGTTGTTATGTGGGTATGAGGAGAGGAGCTGGGAGTAAAAGGATCTTTCATAATAGCATCATACCATCAATAAACCATCACCAAATTGTCATACAAAAGCTTACAGGTAAAGTCACCCAGGGGGAACTAGCCTTCCAAATTATATTATAGTCCTTGAAGGCAGATTGCCTGTAAATCCACAAGAGTAAGTAAAGGTGTTTAAGACCTCAAAATCCACACATTTGTGTTAGTTTTGGAAATGCTAAATACATCAGTTCTGTATTGTTTCAGTAGCGGGAATGGCACTTTACTTTCAGTGGTGTTTTGAGTGTTCTACAGTGGAGATGAAACGTAGCCTTGATACAGGATAAAATAACTACCAACTGGGAGAATGATTCTGCACCATAGTGTGGATCTTTGCATTTGAAAAAATAAATACTCAGAATTAAGTTCAATTAGAAATATTTGCTTTTTAATAGTCATTCGTTAATAAAACTTCATCAGGCTTCTATAGCAAGATATGAACTTCTGCTAGTTTGGCCGGCAAAGCAGCCCAAATTAGACGTCATCCTGGTCTATGTGAATTTGATGAGGTCACACTGATGTTTATGAAAAATAGATTACATGATGGTAGAAAATTCAGACTTGGCAGAAAATCTTAAAAAACTTGTGAGAATCCACACATAACAACAACAACAGAAAACCAAGCCAAACCCATTGCTATTGAGACGATTCCAACTCATAATGACCCAAAAGGACAGAGTAGAGTAGAACGGCAGCTGGTGGATTTGAACGGACAACTTTTTGGTTAGCAGCCAAGCTCTTAACCATTGCACCACCAGGGCTCCACACATAACAAATCCTCCTTTTTAAAGACTTTTCCTGTGAAAGAACTAGAAAAGAGAAGTGAAGTATTTATTCATTTTCTCTAGTCGTGATATACTGAGATCTACTGTGTGTGCCAAGCCTTGTGCTCAAGTCACCATATACAAACGAAAACCCAAACCTGTTGCTTTTGAGTCAATTCTGACTCACGTTACCCTATAGGACAGAGTAGAATTGCCCCCCTGGGTTTCCAAGCCTGTAATCTTTAGGGAGCAGAGTGTCACATCTTTCTTCCCCACTGGTGCGTTTGAACTGCCCACCTTTTGGTTAGCAGCCAAGTGTTTTAACAACTGTGCCACCAGGGCTCATTACGATGTTATAGATAGCTTTTGACAAATAGCCAACATACCTTGGGTGATACAGAATCTTCCAAATGTATGTTCATAGTAAAAATATTCCTAAAACATACTCATAAAACATATATTTAATGATCTAATTTTCATTTTATGACAATTTAAACACTTGGGTAGTAGGAATTAACTGTTTAAATTTCAGATTGCTAAATATATGTATAATCCAATTTTGGAAGTGTAAAAATTTATTCACTGATAATGTGCCCATCTTTTTCTCAAAATGATGTGAAGAAACTTTTTGAAACCTTACTGTGTACTTTGAAGATAATCTTTTCATTTGGTTTAATTATAATAAGAACTTGAAAGGATTCTACTAAGAATATACAGAAAAATTTTAGCTACCATTTGCCACATCAAAACATTTACTACAACTAATTGATTAAGGATTTGACCAAGTACTTCTTTTGCTAAGCTCTGTGACACCTGAACTATTTTCACTGCTATGAGTATGCACGTTAACATAAAAGAAAACCAAATCTGATGCTGTCAAGTCGATTCCTACTGATAGCAACCCTCTAGGACAGAGCAGAACTGCCTTATAGGTTTGAACTACCAACCTTTTGGTTAGCAGCTGACCTCTTAACGACTGTGCCTCCATGGATCCATGTATGTTACAGGAAAATATAATACTGGTTGGTGTTATTTGAATATAATATACTTCTAGTTTTTCAGAAGTAGTTGCAGAAGACAGACAGGTCAATTTCTAAAACTCAGTCATTTAATTGACACTGACATTCTTCAATACAATGACTGCCCACTAAGCCTGTGGTTAGTGCATCCATAGGTAAATACTCCTCAAAGGCTACGTTAGTTAGCCTGGCTCCATGGCTCCTGGCATCAAATATTCTATGCTTTTTATCTGCTACAAATGTGAACGGTTGGTTATTAGAAATACAGACCCAACTATAGTCATATTAGGAGTTCTTGGGTGGCACAAACGGTTATGCATTAGGCTATCAACTGAAAGGCTGGCATCTGAACTCACACAAAGGGATTTCAGCAGACAGCCTTGGTGATCTGCTTCCAAAAGGGCACAGGATTGAAAACCTTATGGAACATAGTTATACTCTGTATACACAGGGTTGCCACAATTTCAAATCAACTTGAGGGCAACTAACAACAACTAGTCACAGTGTATCTCAAGAAAAAGAATAAGGTCAATGAAAAATACCCATGTCAGTATATCTTCTTTTGCTTCCCTTATCCTATTCTTTCCTATTCTTACCTAATATGTACGTGTGCACATACACACACACGTATCAATTAACATACTTTTAAAAAATAGATAGAAGGCAAAATGTGTTTTCAGAATAGCTGCATGTTGTAGGAAAATATAATACTGGTTGGTGTTATCTGAATATAGTACACTTTTAGTTTATTAGCAGTTGTTGCAAAAGACAAAGAGTCAAGTTATTGTTTTCAAATTTGAGCTAAAAAACAGCCTCACCAATAAACTGTTACGGATTTGTTTCTGCAAATTTAAGATGGTTTTCTGAATGGAGTAGGGTATATCAGTCCAGTTCATACATTACAGGATATATGGAATTATTTTTTATTCCCTTTTTAAAAAATTTTGTTATGCAGCTTATTATTTAATTGTTATAAGACACCATTTATGACAAAGCCTATTAGAATATTTTAACATTGAGTGGTATATGAGCTACATATTATCTCACATGTTAAAAAGAAGAAAGGCTGGAAACTTAGTAGGTCAGAAAAACTTGGACATTAAGAAAAATAATAAAAAGTGGTAAGCTCCTATATTAAAGTTAGCCATAGCTTAATGAAACAATGGAAACACAGCCACCAGAACATCCTGTTGCCATTGAGTTGATTCCAACTCATAGCAACCCTATAGGACAGAGTAGAACTGCCTCACAGAGTTTCCAAGGAGCACCTGGTGGATTTGAGCTGCCGACATTTTGGTTAGCAGCTGCAGCATTTAACCACTATGCCAGCAGGGTTTCCCACCAGAACATAGCTTCTTAAAATTCTTCCTTTCAGGGGCTGAATCACTTGGCATATTTTCAAGGTCACTGCCTTGATTTACCTTTGACCATTTCCAGTAGGACAATGCAAAATGAAATGTGCAAAGACCTGGAGTTAGAAAAGAAAAAAAAAAAAAAAAAGGAAAAACAAGCTGAAAGAACTGAAGAAAAAATTCAAGGCTCAAGCTGCAATTCTGAAGGATTCTATGGGCAAAATACTGAGCAATGTAGGAGGCACCAAAAGAAGATGGAAGGAATACAGTCACTGTACCAAAAAGAATTAGCCGATGTTCAACCAATTCAGGAGGTAGCATATAATCAAGAACCAATGGTAGTGAAGGAAGAAGTCCAAGCTGCACTGGTGAAAAACATGTCTCCAGGAATTGACAGAATACCAATTAAGATGTTTCAACAAATAGATGCAACTTTGGAAGAAACCACTCATCTACGGACAACTGACTGGTAGAGATCCATATACATGCCTATTCCAAAGAAAGGTGATCAGACAGAATGCAGAAATTATTGACTGATATTAATATCGTGCACAAGTAAAGTATCGTGCACAAGTAAAATTTTGCTGAAGATAATAAGAGATGGTTACAGCAGTATATTGACAAGGAACAGCCAGAAATTCAAGCAGATTCAGAAGAGGACATAGAATGAGGGATATCATTGCCAATGTCAGATGGATCCTGGCTGAAGGCAGAGAATATCAGGAAGATGTTTATCTGTGTTTTATTGACTATGCGAAAGCATTTGACTGCGTGGATCATAACAAATTATGGATAACATTGTGTAAAATGAGAATTCCAGAACACTTAATCGTACCTATGAGGAACCAGTACATAGACCAAGAGGCAGTTGTTCAAACAGAACAAAGGGATGCTGCATGGTTTAAAACCAGGAAAGGTGTGCATCAGGGTTGTATTCTTTCACCATATTTATTCAATCCATATGTTGAGCAAATAATCAGAGAAGCTGGATTATATGAAGAAGATTGTGGTATCAGGTTTGGAGAAAGACTCATTAACAACCTGTGATAAACAGATGACACAACCTTGCTTGCTGAAAGCAAAGAGGACTTGAAGCACTTACTAATGAAGATCGAAGACTACAGTCTTCAGTAGGGACTACACTTCATCATAAAGAAAACAAAAATCCTTACAAATGGATCAGTAAGTAACAGCATGATAAATGGAGAAAATATTAAAGTTATCAAGGATTTCATTTTACTTGGATCCATAGCCAATGCCCGTGGAAGCAGGAGTAAAGAAACCAAACGACACGTTGAATTGGGCAAATCTGCTGCAAGAGACTTCTTTAAAGTGTTGAAAAGCAAAGATGTCACTTTGAGGATTAAGGTGCACCAAGCCAAGGTATTTTCAATTGCCTCATATGCATGCGAAGCTGGATAATGAATAAGGATGATCAAAGAATTGATGCATTTGAATTATGGTGTTTGTAAAGAATACTGAATATACAACGGACTGCCAGAAGAGTGAAGAAAACTGCCTTGGAAAAAGTACAGCCAGAGTGCTCCTTAGAAGTGAGGATGGTGAGACTTCCTCTCATGTACTTTGGATATGTTACCAAGAGAAATCAGCCTGGAGAAGGCTATCATGCTTGGTAGAGAGTCAGCAAAAAAGAGGAAGACTCTGAATGAGATGGATTGACACAGTGACTGCAGCAATGGAATCAAACACAGCAATGACTGCAAGGATGGCGCAGGACCAGGCAGCGTTTCATTCTGTTGTACATAAACAGATATGAATAGGGGCCAACTCGACGGCACCTAAAAACAACAAATGGAAATGCATCCAGTCCATAGCAATATGTTTTTTTTATGTGGAATACAGATCTTTATTCATTTCCTTAACAGTTAGGAGGGGGTGTATGCTATCTCTTAGGAATTTGGTAGTTCAGTATCTTGGGACAAGGAATCTCTGAGACTGCCTATAGCAACCTGAAGTTAGAAGCTTGTCAAAAAGGACCAGTTGGAGGGACAAAAAAGCTTCCTTTAAAGAACCCCATTAACGGTCGTGATTAGCAAGTGAAAGAAGCCAAAACAGACCTAACCTAAGTAGAGAAGGCAAATCTTAAAGAATAAGAGAAGACCATAAAATATGTGTGTGTGCTTTAATAGTAAACCTATGCAACCTATGCAGAAGTTGTTCTAGAGTGAATATACTATTTATTATAGGGTTATCTTCTAATTATGACATTCTCCTTTATCTCTCCCCATTATGTACAATTATTGTAGCTTTGGGAGAAAATGTGGAGAAGCAAATGATTAATTCATTGGTCTACATACCATAATACAGAATCTTGAGAAGGGCCATAAGCAGTTGATACAAAAAGGCAAAAAGCATGCCAACTGGACACTGCAGAGTGATGTAACAAAAAAGTTACATATATTCAAGCATATTAACACATTTCTCTTAAAACTGGTTAAAATAACTATGGGTATACTGTTGAAAAGGGAACCAGAGTAATAAAAGAGAGGTGATTTGAGTATACTTTTAAAAGAAGGGATTAATTAAAAAGTATTATTCAAGCTCTAATGGGAATTCTTGGTTAAAAAGAAGTAAAAAATTCTTGTGAAGTTCTCACATTTTAAAACAAATTTTCAGTATTACATGAATACAAATTTTAAATCAATCGTTATAGAGGAAAGATTATCCAATGAAACAAACTTTTGTTTCCATCCTGTGCTGAAGGCTATTTTTGGTTTTTGATGTGATCTTGGGAGAGTTACATTAGTCTTCTTTTGTAAAATGATGATAATAATTGCACTGCTTCATTGTACTATCGTGACAAATACATCAATACAAGGTAGAGCAATGAGAACAGAACCTAGCAAAAGGAAAACCCTCCATAAGTGTTCACCACCACCTCTGTTAGGAAGGTCTGCCTTATGGGCCATCATTAAATAGTGATTTTGTTGTTGTTGTTGTTGTTGGGGGTGGTGGGCATTGGACAGGACAGGAATGGCATGTAGTTACCCAAATATTCTGGTAAAATTTGGTATTTAACATGCATCAACTCAATTTAAATTTGGAAGCCATATGTTTCTAGAGATCTTTCTAATTGGTGGGGAAAATCTTGTAAATTCCTGATTTAGAAAATGTGTACTGTTACATTTCTTTGTGTGTGTTTTCTCCTAAAGTAATACTTATCTTGTAGTCCTTAAGGGTATTGCTGTTTGAAGTCCTTTAAAATAAATCTTAAATGCATGCAAATGTTTTGTTTTATTAAAACTTAGGCCATAAAATAGGCTAGATAAAATTAGATGAAGGGTAAATCTGGCCTCTGCTACTTCTGAAAAAAAAAATAGTCCAAAATTAACCCAGCAAATTGACAGCACAATTAAAATTTGAATCACACAGCCCTTTGGTTCTCAGCTCACTTGAGTCAGCTCCATGAACGTGGTTTTTCTTTTTACACCAAACATTTGAAAGCTCAGTTAGTGGGAAGTTCTGATATAAACACCATTACAAGATAGTAGCAGGGACTAACATATAATAAACATTTTTCCTCATACTCTCTGGCTTGGTATTGTGTTTCAATCTTTTTCATTTAAGTGAAGATGATTTTAACTTAAAGATGCATGGCACTTCTCAGAAAGGATAAGAGATATTGCAGCAGGAATTAAAGTCCTGGTAACAATCGACGGCAACAGGTTTGGTTTTTGGAAACCCTGGTGGTATAGTGGTTAAGAGCTATGGCTGCTATTCAAAAGGTTGGCAGTTCGAATCCACCAGGTGCTCCTTCGAAACTGTATGGGGCAGTTCTACTCTGTCCTATAGGGTCACTATGAGTTGGAATTGACTCGACGGCAACAGGTTTGGTTTTTGTTTTTTTTTTTAATCTCCATTTGGTTTCAGCACTGACTGCCTCAACAAACCACCTTTAACAGTTATTAACTTCTCTGAAAGCCAATTTCTTTATTCCTTGATAAAAACTGTGTGAGGAAGACAGAAAATCAACACACCATAAATTTATCACCAGTTCCTAGTTTTGTCATCAAATATAGAAAATTTAGGCAAGTCACTTTAATTTTTAATTCTTTCTATATGTCATTTTCTGACGCAGGCTAACATAACATAGCACTTTTCTTTGGTGCGCCCAACATAGAAAAGATGTCACATCATTTTCTACATTTTAAAGATACATTTTACAGTTAACACGATCAAGAAGAGGATTTCAAAGGTGAAGGGTAAGAATAATCAATTACGTAATTATTCAGTTTACAAATTAGAGCATTTTAAGCAGATTTTAAAAACTGGAATAAATACAATAATTTTTATTTTTGTTTTTTTTTGGGGGGGATGGAATTAAAAAATGGTAGTCACAGTAAAATATTAAAAGGAATCATGACAAAAAACCTCAAACCAAAAAATGATGCAGATGCCCGATACATAATTTGACACGGAATAAGAGAAGCAAAGGCAGACTATACTGTATGTTCTGACTTCAAGTCAGAAGGAATTCTACTGCAAATATCTTTCTCTTTTGTGAAAGAGACTCCAGAACACAGATAGTCAACACTACAGAGTTTTCATAATCTGAATGATGATTCCTATAAAAGGTATGTTTCTATATGATAAAGGAATTAAAAATAACCTTTAGAATTAAATGGGTATTATAAAGCAAGGAAATAAAAGTACTATTAAGAATGTGGATACTAAGACAGACCTATTTCCTTGCTTCCTCAAATTGTTGTTTACTTTATAAACATTAACTAATGTTACTCTTCTAAGGTGTGTTTTTTACTCAGAGACTCCAGGGGTTAAGTGAGTTGCCCAAGGCCTTATAGTAAAACAGCAACAGAGCTGTATTTATAGTCAGAGCCTGTGGCCCTGAGTCTCGTCCACAGACCACAAGGTCATGCTGATGTCCCATGAGGGTGGTGGTATAATTTTCCATTAGTCAGCAGAGCTGCAGTTTGGAAAACTGATTGAACCAATGCTTTCTAAAGGTATCAAATTAGAACAGGGTACAATGATTGAAATTGTGAATCAGTCATGGAAAATTTTATCAACTTTTGATTTTCTCCCCATTTTCCATCAGCAATCTTAATATTCTTTCCTCTTCCTGACCTGCTTACTTTTATCACATTCTTACAAGGACTTAGGATAAAAGCTGACATCTCTTCACAACTAAGTTTCTTTCCAGATGGCTTCTGGAAAGCTAAAGTCAAACATTTAAGATGATCAAAACTA
The DNA here is from genome assembly GCF_024166365.1 of Elephas maximus indicus. Lineage (NCBI taxonomy): Eukaryota > Metazoa > Chordata > Mammalia > Proboscidea > Elephantidae > Elephas > Elephas maximus. The sequence goes on from NC_064819.1 coordinate 165,448,932, forward strand.
ACGCTTATAAATTATAATAGAAAAAAATTGCACACAGAAGTGTCTAAAAATAGGGGACTCATTAAATAAGCCATGATTTATTCATATGAACAGATAAAATGAGGCCAAGAAGAACACTTACTGTTATAAATTCTTACATTAAAAAAGAGGCTATAAAATAATATAATATACAATTTGTAAAACAAAGTGAGAGAGCAAGTGTGTGTGTGTTTGTGCAAAAGTCAAAGAAAAAGGGCCTATAAGACAAAACAAAACAAAACAAAAACCATAAAACTGTATACAACTATTATACTCTAGTTAGTGAATTTGTTTTTTCAGGGTAACGGTTAGTAATTCTAAAACTACTCCTATGTATTCTAGGACTGAAGAAATAATATATTGTGGTTAATGAAAGCCAGGTTCCTTACAGATGGAGAAAGGAGTTGTATTAAAAAAAAGGAGGGGGGGGTTTAAGGCTAAAATGAACGCTTTGGTATTGAATTAGAATTGGAGATATTAAAACGAACTCATGGATTTATATATATTTCTCATAAAGTCATACATATACACATATATAGACATATATACACAGATAAGTGGATATATAAATAGATACAGGTATGTGTACATACTTGTATTTCCTAGCTTTGTCCACTAAGATGGTGTAAAAGCAATGAAACCAAGAACACTCTAGACTGCAGCTAGAGTCCAGATTTTAGTTTTTGAAACCATTCTCTAATAAAATGAACCAGGGATCCTTGGAAAAATGGCTGATTTCAGGGCTGAGGCAGAGAAAGCACATGATACCAGAAAGTAAGAAGTGTTTAGAAATAATGCGGGAAGGCAAAAGGGTACAGGAGCCAACTTGAGAGGGTCCCAATAGCTAAAAATGGGACAATATGAATGGCAAAATAAATAGTGATAGTAATGGATTTTACCTTATAGAAGAAAACAAACATCCGTGAGTCTATTCTGATATAAATAGTTGAAACAAATACCTGAATTAAATAAACGATTAAATGAGTGAACAAACAAATGAATAAATAGGATAAGGGAAAGTGTTTCCTTACAGTAGAATTTCAAATTAATAAATACAGGAGGAATGAGGGAAATAAAAAATCACGATAGTAATAACTGTTTCAGGCAAAGCTCACCAGAGGATGCCAAAAAAAAAGTGAAGGAAAGTATGAACAGAAACAAATCTCAAATTATCTCTCAAAAGATACTTATAAATTACAAAAGAAAAAAATGTAATTGAGGAGAAGCCTGGCAGACACCACCTCAAGGGTACAAAGTTAACATCACCAGTCATGAGACACATCTACATTATGACATGTATGATACACTGAGGAGGGTATAATATCACTTCTGTGGTATTCCTGTCAAATTTTTTAACCTGAATGTAATCATGAGGAAACATCAGACGAACTCAAAATGAGGGACGATCTATAAAAGTGTCAAGGTTATGAAAGATAAGGAGACTAAGGAAACATGACAACTAAATGTAATGTGGGATCCTGATTAGGTCCTGGTTTAGAGAAAGGACATAAGTGGGATAAAATTCAAATTGATGAAATTTGAATAACATCTGTAGATCAGTTGTTGATAGAATTGAATCAATACAGAGGTTATGTACGATATTAACATTAGGGAACACTGTGTGAAGGGTGTATGGCAAGTTTACTGTACTATTTTAACAAATTTTTATAATACTGAAAGTATTATCAAAGTGAAAATTAAAAACTAAATTTAAAATTCGTTAAGAAAAGGCCGACCCTACAGAAATAAAAAGGTTAAGAGAATACTATAAATAATTGTATGCCAATAAATTAGACAGTCTAGATGAACTGGACAAATTCCTAGAAACACATAAAGTTCCTACAATGACTTAAGAAGAGACAGAAGATTTCAATAGACCCACAATAAGGGAAGAGATTGAATCAGTAATCAAAAACCTCTGAGCAAAGCCCTGATCTAAATGGCTTCACTGGGGAATTCTACCAAATATTTATAGAAGTGAGTCCAATCACTTTTAAACTTTTCCAAAAATTAGAAGAGGAAGGAACACCTCCTAACCCATTGCATGAGAACAGATACCCAAGTAAAGCAAAGGCAGCACAAGAAAAGAGCTTCATATTCAGGGCAACGAAGATTCAATTACTATTAGTGACTTTAATTTTAATATGTTCCCTTTCCAAATTTTCTAAAATGAAGTGTGTTACTTTTATAATTGAAGAGAAAAATCTCAGATGATATTCAGAAGGATAAAAAATATTCAAACAATATATACATAATCCCAAGAAACTGTACTTAAAAAAAATCTAAAATAGAGACTAAAAGTACCTGACTGAATCCTTTCCATTCTAGTACATTTATAAACAGATTAATTTGTAAACTGCTTATTTCTATTATTATATAGTTTCTGAATCATTACTGAGTGCTGGAAAAGAAAGTGTCAATAAGTTGATCGTGCATTATCATTTTTACATATGATATATATACTTACAACTATATCTGCAAATATAACAGGGCTGGTGCTATATCTAAAAGTTTAATTCCTCCTGCAACTTCTCTCCAACCTTTTCTGAGTCTAGGGTTCATTAAAAGGTCAGTGTTTGTGGGGAAAAAAGTTATAGCAAATACAAATGGGTATACAAGGCCACAGCTAAAACTTGAGGAACTTTAACCTTCATTTGTGAAGTGTGACTAATAAGGAGTGGCAAATCATCTTCCTAGAGAAGTAAACCATGTGTTAGTTACAAAAGGGTGTCAAAAATATTTATGTGTTTAGTATAACCTTACTTCCCTTCTTACTCCTGATAAGCTTGTGTTCACTCTATTTTATACAAAATCCCTATTTTTTAAAATAATAAAATTGTGGGGGGTTTTGATAATAAAAATATTGGAGGCTCATTTTAAAACATTAAAATATTCTAGAACAACATAAAGAAGAAATTAAAAACAATCTCAAATCCTGCTACCCAGAGATGGCTACTGTTAACAGTTTGGTGAAGTCTGTCCTGGATCATCTCGTTAGGTATAGGTTCACACACAGATGTAGACACATAGAATTCATAAATAAAGTAGACATATAGAATTCATAAATAGAATTGTATTATTTGTATATAGAATTAACTGTTTTATAACTTGAAAGATATTTAGTTTATTTCCAAACCTTTAATTTTGTATACAACCCCATAACATACATCGTTGTAGTATACATATCTTCACAGACTTACTGTACTTTTAAAAAACTGTCTTTTGAGAGTTTTAAAAATTATCTTTTTATTACATAAATGTCCAAAAAAGGTATACTGTGATGTAGAAAATAAAAATCCCTCATAATCTCAACCTCTTAAGTGTACTTTCCCATCAAAACCTGCTGACAATCATATCTCAGGAAATGGCAACTCTATCCTTCCAGTTCCTCTGGAAAAAAGTCTTGGAATCATTTTTGGCTCCTTTCTTACTCTAAAAACCCTCATCTACTCCACTAGCAGTTTCGGTTCACTCTCCTTAAAAATATAAACAGGATCCAATCAAGTCTCAGCAATCTCATCCGTATTAACTTGCTCCAGCCACCATCATTTCTTGCTTAGCCCTAGAGTGTTCAAGGTATAAAAAGCTCATTGATATGGTTTCTGATTCCACACTGCAACTAACCTACAAGAAATACCACTTGTCAAGTCTTGTGTAGTATCAAAAAAGAATATCTACAGTATCCAAAAAGGCTATTAAGATATTTTTCCCTTTTTCAACTACATATCTATATGAGGCTGGATTTTCTTTATATACTTCAACTACAACATTGTGTTGTAACAGCCTGATTGCAAAAGGAGATACACAAATCTATCCACCTCTATTAAACTAGACATTAAAGAGATTTGCAAACACATCAAACAATGCTATACACTTCTCACTAGCATTGTCATTGTTTTAGAAAATATAGTTATTTTTCATGAAAAATCATGTTATATGTTAACATCTAATAGATTTATTAATGCTATTTTAAGTGAATTAATAAATATTTGAAAATTTTCGCAGTGCTAATATGGTAAATATTGATAGATATAACCAACGTAAACATTAGTGAATCACTGCTGTAATGGTTTTCCTCTTATTCAGAGTCAAATCCAAAATCATTACCATCACATGGTTTGACTCATTTCTCTCTCCAACCTCCAGTCCTGGCCCTCTCTGACTTCATTTCTAATACTTCCTTTCCCCTGTCTCTTACAGTGGCCTCTTTGATTTTCCTTGAATATAGCAAGTAAGTTGCTACATGAGAGTCTTCGCACTTGCTTTCCTTAGTGTTTGGAATAAACTTCCCCAGATAACCCTATGGCTCTCTTCCTCTCTTCAATTCTTTCTTAAACATCACCTCATCAACAAGATAGTCCCTGAACACATGAAACTATGGCAAAACAGTGCCTTCCATCTCTCTCTATTCTCTTTACTGTGATTTATTATTATTTTTACACCATTCATCACCTTTCAAAGCAGCCCTGGGGGCTCAACGGTTAAGTGCTCAACTGCTAACTGAAGGTTGGCAGTTTGAACCCACCCAGCAGCTCCACAGGAGAAAGATCTGCTGATGTGCTCCTGTAAAGATTACAGCCAAGAAAACCCTACGAGGCAGTACTACTCTCATATAGGGTCACGATGAGTCAAAATCAACTTGATGGTACCTAACAACAACATCATCACATCTTGGCTTATAATGCCTATTCTCCCTATCTTGAGTGAAAACCTGTAGGGACTCTTCTGTTTTGTTCCCTGCTGTATGCTTTGTGCCTAGAACAGTGCCTGGCACTTAGTTTGCCTTCAATATATTTTGGTTGAATGGATGACTGAATCTATTATCTTACTGAGTGTATTTTGCTTTTCCTTTGCAAATTCTTGACCTGATTTACCTGGTTGTTCTCAATTGCTACTATAAAAAATTTTTAAATTCAAGTATATTTTATCCCAAAATGAGAGAAAAAAAGGCAGAAATGATAGGAGAAAATGTAGGTATTAGAAACAACTTTCATACCTGGCATACTCTGAGAGATTGGTCCAAGACAGTTTTGGTATCAGTGTCATAATCTGGGCAGGGCAGCATGGCTCGGCTGAGATGTGCCTGTAGCAGGAGATGTGCTTTGGTGTGGGGGCTGTCAAATGAATGAGGATTTAGTTGAATGGGAAGACATTTTGCCAGTTCACTATTCATATGATCTTCATTGTGTCTTACTGGCAAATCTGTGTATTCTTCTGCATCCTGAAATAAACAAACACACAAAATTATGCATTAATCTACTGGATCAAAACCGAAATTAACATACCTCTTAGCTTAAATTGTTGACATTTAAAACACAGTATAGAAAAACTATAAGATAGCCATATCCCTTGGAATTTTGCTTTGTTCAATACTGTTACTACTATATAACCAAAAGATAGTAATGTACACTATACCTAAAATTCATGACTGTTCTTCTTATCAATATAGTACTACAAGTAATAGAGGACCTACTAGGCACCACACACTCCATTCAACATTGGGGCCACAGCAGTGAACCAGAAATCAAGAGTTTTTCAAGACTAGTAGTTTGACGTTAGGGTGTTGGTAGGGCCATGTTGTCTCTGAAGGGTCTAGGGGAAGAGCCTTTCTTGTCTTTCCTCGCTTCTAGTAGCCCTAAGCATTCCTTGCCTTACAGATGCAGCATAATTCCATTGTCACCTGGCTGTCTTCCCTCTATCTCTCCTCCTCTTTTAGAAGGAGTAGCTCAGTTTGGATTAGGACCCACCATGTTGTTGTTGCTGTTAGGTGCCACTGAGTCGGTTCTGACTCATAGTGACCCTACGTACCACAGAACGAAACACTGCTCAGTCCTGCACCATGCTGACAATCGTTGTTATGCTTGAGATCACTGTTGCAGCCACTGTGTCAATTCATCTCATTGAGGGTCTTCCTCTTTCCCACTGACCCTATACTTTACCAAGCAAGATGCCCTTCTCCAGGGGCTGATCCCTCCTGACAACATGTCCAAAGTATGCAAGACGCAGTCTCATCATTCTGCTTCTAAGGAGCATTCTGGCTATAGTTCTTCCAAGAGAGATCTGTTCATTCTTTTGGCAGTCCACGGTATAGTCAACATTCTTCACCAACACCACAATTCAAAGGCGTCAATTCTTCTTCGGTCTTCCTTATTCATTGTCCTGCTTTTGCAGGCGTACGACGCAACTGAAAATATTGCTCGGGTCAGGCGTACCTTAGTCTTCAAGGTGACATCTTTACTTTTCAACACTTTAAAGAGATATTTGGCAGCAGATTTGCCCAATGCAATGTGTTTTCCGATTTTTTGACTGCTGCTTCCATGGGTGGTGACTATGGATCTAAGTAAAATGAAACCCTTGACAACTTCAATCTTTTCTCCATTTACCATGATGTTGCTTATTGATCCAGTTGTGAGGATTTTTGTTTTCTTTATGTTGAGGTGTCATCCATACTGAAGGCTGCGGTCTTTGATCTTCATCAGCAAGTGCTTCAAGTCCTCTTTACTTTCAGCAAGCAAATTTATGTCATCTGCATATTGCACGCTGTTAAATAAGTTCTCTCCCAATCCTGATGCCCCGTCCTTCTTCATATTAATGTAACTGACAACATCTTCAAAGACCTTATTTCCAAACAATGCCACATTCACAGGTATCAGAGTTTAAAATTTCAACACATCATTTTGGAGACACAATTCAATCTATACATGGAATATAAAAGAATGTTTTGATTTTTAATCTTATGTCTAGTAGAGTCCAGTAGTAAAAGGTAGCCTCCGTGATATAAGTCAATAAGTACCTTTGAAACCTACTGGATGGAATGAGACCATTCCATTAAAAAGACAAACTGATCTACTTATTAGTGCTAGTTATGAAGAAAAATATTATTTTTCCAAATATGTCGTTATTTGGGATTCAACCCATTGTTGCTAATATGAATGTCCTACACTTCACTCATAACATTAATTGAATAGGTTAATATTCAAACATTTTTTGATATAGTTTGATAGAGAAATAGGGGCAGGGCTTGCCTCGCGGCAACAACAACAATGACAACAACAACAAAAAGACAAAACATATGGAACGATGGTTTTCAAGCTAGTAAACACAAGGCAACGAAAAAGAGTGATTCCTGAGATATGAGAAACAAACTAAGTGAGTCCTATGATTGCCCCAGCTTACTGCATAGAGAGAGTTTCCAGACAGGTGCAGGAGGGGGAATCTGAGAGTCCAGGGAGATGAAGGCCGCTAGAGTTTGCAGAACCTAGTAGAGAGTTGTACATAAACAGAGAGAGAGAGATCTGCAGAAGATCCCCCCTGAGTTTTCAGCAGAGTACTGAATCAACATATGCATGTGCAGAAACTACTCAAGGTCAGGAAAAGAACCATCCAACAGGATTAGAAGGAACTGTCCAGCAGAGGGCCAGGAATAGTGCCTGTTCCCACCCTGAAGACTAGAGAAACTTGTAGTTCACAATGTATAGGATAGAGAAGGAAGGTGTTGCCTCAGTAGGGAAGAATAATTAGCCCTTAGAATGAATATTTCTACGAAGCTGCCTAACAAATCATAAAAGCAAGACCTATAAGGATCAAATTGTTTCCAAGTAGCTTAATTACATTCTACAACAAAAACTCAAGATTTATAAGAATACAAAAATAAAGACGATTAAAGAAGAAACAATTAACAACGTCTGGCATCTAATCAAAGATTACCAGACATCCAAAAAAGGTGGGAAAACATGATCCATGATGAAAAGAATAATCAATCAATGGAAAATGACCCAGAACTGACACAGAACCAACCGCTAATTAAAATTAGCAGCCAAGACATTAATGTTATTATACTTGTATTTCATAAGTTCAAAAAATAGGAGATAACCACCCAACTCAAGCCTGTAGAGATAAAAACTACAATGTCTGAAATGAAAATACACTAGATGGTATTAATGGAAAAGTACACATTGCAGAGGAAAAGGTTAGCAAATTTAAAGACATTGATAGAAGCTATCCAAAATAAACAAGAGAGAAAAAAGTGAACACAGCATTACTGAGCTCTGAGACAATTTCAAGTGGCCTAATGCACCTGTGATTGGAGTCCCTGGGGTAAGAAGTGCAGGGGGGAAAAAAAAATTATGGCTAAAAATTTTCTAAATTTTTGTAAACTATAAATCTACAGATTCAAGAAGTTCAATGAACCCCAAAGCACAACAAAAAATGAAGTAGAATGCACTATAGTATATCATAATCAAATTGCTGAAAATCATTGATAAAGAGAAAATCTGAAAAGCAGCCATAGGAGGAAACACATTATGTAAGAGGAACAAAGATAAGGAAGACAGCAGATTTCTCATTAGAAACAACTCAAGTGAGAAGACTGTGGCACAACTTCTTTAAAATACTGAAGGAAAAAAAGTGTCAGCCTAGGGTTCTATATCCATTGATAATCTTTCAAAAACGAAGGCTTTACAAGGGACAAAAAGGGCCACATAAACCAGAGACCCCATCAACCTGAGACCAGAAGAACGAGATGGTGCCCAGCTACCACCACTGACTGCCCTGACAGGAAACACAACAGAGAGTCCCTGATGGAACAAGAAAAAAGTAGGGGTGCAGAACTCATATTCTAGCAAAAAGATCAGACTTAATGGTCTGACTGAGACTGGAGGAACCCCAGAAGGCATGGCCTCCGGACTCTCTGTTAATCCAGAGCTAAATCTATCCCCAAAGCCAACTCTTCAGACAAAGATTAGACTACATTATAAGACATAAAATGACACTTGTGAAGAATGTGCTTCTTAGTTCAAGTAGATACATGAGACTAAATGGGCAGCTCCTATCTGGAGGCCAGATGAGAAGGCAGAAAGGGACAGGAGCTGCTTGAATGGACACAGGAAATCTGGGGTGGAAAGGTGGAGTGCGCTGACATATTACAGGGATAGCAACTAGGGTCACATAGCAACGTGTGTATAAATTTTTGTACGAGAAACTAACTTGAGCTGTAAACTTTCACTTAAAGCACAATAAAAAAAAAATTAAGGCTCTTCAGGCATACAAAAGTTGACAGAACTCAGCAGGACCTGCATTGCAAGAAATGTTAAAGCACATTGTTCAGACAGAAAACAAATAACACCAGATGAACATATGGATCTATGCAAAGTAACGAAGGGCACTGGAAATGGTAACTACATGCATACACACATAAGAATTTGTTCTTATAAAAAGATAATGATTGTTTACACAAATATAATAAAGAATGCATTACATGGTTTGTAACATGCCAAAGTAAAACGTATGACAAAAGCAGCAAGTCTGGGAGGGGAGAAAGGGAAAAACACTACTGTGAGGTCCTTTTACAATACATGAAGTGGTATATATCACTTGAAGACAGATTATACTAAGTTAAAAATGTATTCAAGAAATCCTAAATCAACCATTAAAATAGAAAAACACAAAAGCTAGAGCTAATAAGACAACAAAGGAGATAAAATAGTTTCACAAAGAATACTTAAAAAGGTGGCAGAAAAAGAACAAAAAGAAAATGAAGAACAGATGGGGCTTATAAAGCGTATTTCAGACCATAATATAAAACTGAATTAGAAATCAATAAGACTACCAATTTCAAGGCTTATTATTAACCTACACTGATCAAAAAAGAGTTGTACTGGAATAGAATGCAGGGTCTAGAAATATACCCATACATATACGGACAACTGATTTTTTGACAAAGCCTCAAAGATAAAGCAGTGGAAAAAGAGTAATTTTTAAATAAATGGTACTAGAATAAGAAATGGTACACGGAAAAAAAAAAAAAAGAACTTTGAACCCAGCCTTGCATCATATACAAAAATTTACTCAAAATGGATCACAGACCTAAATGTAAAAATCTAAAACTATAAAACCTCCAGAAGAGAGTGGCGTCTGGGTTCTTAAATGCTAGCAAGCAGCCATCTAAGATGCATCGATTGGTCTCAAACCACCTGGAGCAAAGGAGAATGAAGAACACCGAAGACACAAGATAATTATGAGCCCAAGAGATAGAAAGGGCCACATAAACCAGAGACTATATCAGCCTGAGACCAGAAGAATTAGATGGCGCCCGGCTATAACTGATGACTGCTCTGACAGGGAACACAACAGAGAACCCCTGAGGGAGCAGGAGAGCAGTGGGATGCAGACCTCAAGTTCTCCTAAAAAGACCAGACTTAATGGTCTGACCGAGACTAGAACGATCCCAGAGGTCATGGTCCCCAGATCTTCTGTTAGCCCAAGACAGGAACCATTCCCAAAGCCAACTCTTCAGACAGGGATTGGACTGGACTACGGGATAGAAAATGATACTGGTAAGGAGTGAGCTTCTTGGATCAAGTAGACACATGAGACTATGTGGGGAGCTCCTGTCTGGAGGGGAGATGAGAGGGCAGAGGGGGTCTGAACCTGGCTGAATGGACACGAAAATAGTGGAGAGAAGGAGTGTGCTGTCTCATTAGGAGGAGAGCAACTAGGAGTATATAAAAAAAAAAAAAAAAATTTTTTTTTTTTCCTAGCAAGGTGTATATAAATTTTCATATGACTGACTTGATTTGTAAACTTTGACTTAAAGCACAAAAAAAAAAAAAAATACCTCCAGAAGAAAATATAGGAGAACATCTTTGTGATCTAAGGTTAGGCAAGGATTTCTTTGATAGGAAACCTAAAGTACGATACATAAAAGAACAAATTAATAAATTGAGCTCCATCAAAACTAAAAACTTCTGCTTCTAAAAAGATACTATTAAGAGAATGAAAATATAAGTTAAAGACTCAAATAATTTGCAAAGCATATACTTGATAAAGGACTTGTATCCAGAATACATATATTACAATGAACTCTCAAAATTCAAGTCAGAAAACAGTCTAGTAAAAAAATGGGCAAAACATTTTTATAGATACTTTATGTAATGATGAGCAGTATCATTAGTCGTTGTTGTTGTTAGGTGCCATGACTCAGTTCCAATTCATAGTAACCCTATGTACAACAGAACAAAGAACTGCCTGGTCCTGTGGCATTCTCAAAATCGTTGCTATGTTTAAGCCCATTGTTGCAGTCACTGTGTCACTCCATCTTGTTGAGGGTCTTCCTCTTTTTCACTAACTCTCTACTTCATCAAGCGTGATGTTCTTTTCCAGGGTTTGCTCCCTCCTGACAGCATGTCCAAAGTATGTGAGACAAAGTCTTGCCATCCTTGCTTCTAAGGAGCTGTACTTCTACCAAGACAGATTTGTTCATTCTTCTGGCAGTCCCTGGTGTATTCAATATTCTTCACTAACATCATAATTCAAATGCATCAATTCTTCTTCAGTCTTCCTTATTCATTGTCCAGCTTTTGTATGCACATGAGGTAAATGAAAATATCATGGCTTGGGTCAGGCACACCTTAGACCTCAAAGTCATATCTTTGCTTTTCGACCCTTAAAAGAGGTCTTTTGCAGCAGATTTGTCCAATGCAATCCATAGTTTAATTTCTTGATTGATGCTTCCATGGGCATTGGTCGTGGATTCAAGTAAAATGAAATCTTTGACAACTTCAATCCTTTCTCCATTTACCATAATATTGCTTACTGGTCCAGTTGTGAGGATTTTTGTTTTCTTTATGTTGAGGTGTAATCCACACTGAAGGCTGAAGTCTTTGATCTTCATCAGTAAGTACCTCAGGTCCTCTTAGCTTTCGGCAAGCAAAGTTGTGTCATCTGCATATTGCTAGTTGTTAATGAGTCTTCCTCGAATCCTGATGCTGCATTCTTCTTCATATAGTCCAGCTTCTTGGATTATTTGCTCAGTATACAGATTGAATAAACTCATGGCAACCCTATGTACAACAGAACAAAAAACTGCCTGGTCTTGTGCCATTCTCAAAATCGTTGAATATTTGCTGAAAGTGAAAAGGACTTGAAGCACTTACTAATGAAGATCAAAGACCACAGCCTTTAGTATGGATTGCACATCAACATAAAGAAAACAAAAATTCTTACAACTGGACCAATGAGCAACATCATGATAAACGGAGAAAAGACTGAAGTTGTCAAGGATTTCATTTTACTTGGATCCACAATTAACAGTCACGGAAGCAGCAGTCAAGAAATCAAAAGACACACTGCATTGGGTAAATCTGCTGCAAAGGACCTCTTCAAAGTGTTGAAGAGCAAAGGTGTCACCTTGAAGACTAAGGTGTGCCTGACCCGAGCCATGGTATTTTCAATCGCATCATATGCATGTGAAAGCTGGACAATGAATAAGGAAGACGGAAGAAGAACTAACGCCTTTGAATTGTGGTCTTGGTGAAGACTATTGAATATACCATGGACTGCCAAAAGAACAAATCTGTCTTAGAAGAGGTCCAACCAGAATGTTCCTCAGAAGCAAGGATGGCGATACTGCGTCTTACATACTTTGGACATGTTGTCAGGAGGGATCAGTCCCTGGAGAAGGACATCATGCTTAGCAGAGTACAGGGTCAGTGGAAAAAAGGAAGACCCTCAACGAGGTGGACTGACACAGTGGCTGCAACAATGAGCTCAAGCATAACAACGATTGTAAGGATGGCTCAGGATTGGGCAGTGTTTTGTTCTGTTGTGCATGGGGTCACTATGAGTCGGAACTGACTCGACGGCACCTAACAACAACAACAACATGGTGCAAGGATACAACTGTGGCGAACACCCTTCCTGATTTTAAACCACATGCCATATGCAAACTTGACATGGTGACAAATGCTATGAAGAGGAGATAAATGAAAACATTAAGAGTTTAGCAAAGAAATTTGACCAAGTTAAGAAGTTTGGGATGGCTTCCTGAAGGAAAATAACACACAGTATCCCTTTGTTCTGTTCGATTGACTGCTTCTTGGTCCATGTAAAGGTTCTGGGTGAGCATGACTAAGTGTTCCAGAATTCCCATTCTTTACAATGCCATCCATAATTTGTTATGATCCACACAGTTGGATGCTTTTGCACAGCTAACAAAAACACAAGTAAACAACTTTCTGGTATTCTCCGCTTTTAGCGAAGATCCATCTGAGATTAGCGATGTCTCACCTAGTCATTAGGAAAATGCAAATTAAGAACAGCTAAAATTAAAATGACTGATATACCAAGTGTTGGCAAGGATATGGAGGAACTGGAACTCTCATACACAGCTGGTCTACCTGCTTTGAAAAACAGTTTCACATTTTCTTAAAAAGTTAAACATACAGCTACCATATGATCTAGCCATTCTACTCCTAGGGATTCACCCAAAAGAAAAAGTCTATGTGTATACAAATACTTGTACACTGAATTTGATTGCAGTTTTACTTGCAATGGTCAAAAAGAAAAAAATCTAAGTGTCCATAAAGTGGAAAATGGATAAACAAATTATATGCACACAATGGAATGCTATTCAGCAAGTAATAAAAAAACAAACTATTGATGCATGTCACGACATGGACGAATCTCAAAATAATTATGCTGAGTGAAAGAAGCCAGACAAAATACAAGTGCATACTCTAGGATTTCATTTATATGATATTTTGGAAAATGAAAACTAATCTATAGTGGCAAAGCATATTGGTGATTGACAGAGAAGACAGGTAGGGAAGGGAGTCAAGGCTTACAAAGGGGCACAAGATGACTTCTGATTGGTACCCATGGATTTTTGCAGATGAAATAAGATTATATGTTGGAAATGCTTTAGAAATATCATGATTTGGAATTCAACATTATGAAAAAATCAGGGCATTTTATTCTATCTGTGGATAGTATGTCTTTAACTTTTCAGGCTTAATGTACAATTTCAGAAACCTGTGCTTTTCTTGGATGTCAAGTATATACTATAATACTAAATAACAAAGGGCAATATTGATAGTGTTATATCATTATAAAAAATACAGACTACATGAATAGACAAATTCCTGTTTCAAAGCTTTGAATGGAATAAATTCATTTAAATATTTACGGAATGCCACCATTTGCTATTCCAGGCTTTGGGCATAGACAAGCTCCCTAGTAGGGAAGACAGACATTGTTCCATTAATCACATAAATAAACCTAAGCTTGACATAATGATAAGTGCTATGAAAAAGAGAGAAACAAAAACATTAGAGAGCTTAGCAAAGAAATCTGACCAAGTTAGGAAGGTTGGGTAGGCTTCCTGAAGGAAAAGGCAATTTAAGCTAAAATTCAGAGAATAAGCAGATATTAACTAGGTGAAGGCAGAAGTGAAGCCCCTACTGACATTGTTGTTGTTAGTTGCCATCAAGTAGGCTCCGCCATGTGGCGGCCTTATGTATAACAGAAGAAAATGTTGCCCATTCATGCCACCCTTGTGATTGTTGGTATGTTTGAGTCCATTGTTGTGGCTATAAGGGCCTTATAATAGAAGGGAAACAGGTGAGACCAAGAGATTGAAAGAAATTGCTTAAATACAATTTCAGTTGATTTAATACAGGATGCTGGAAAGTGTCTTAAATAAGTATTATTTGTTAACACTCTATTTAATTGAACTGGGCAAATATTTATTATGTCTCGTCTTACTTTGTTTTGGAATAGTCAACAAACAAACAAACAAAAACACAGCTACTCTAAACTGTTTTGAACAATCTTTGCCCATTTTGGACTGCTTTATGTAAGAAGTGTACGCCAACACATTAGCAGTTTTGCCCCATGTGTCATCTTGATTTTCTTTTCCCTTGCCATTTCAGGTCTTTCCTTTTTTTTTCAAGTAGTCTGCAAAAATAGAGGGACCAGCTATATATGACAAGTGCTATTGTTTTTACATTTCAGGACTGAAGCATTGTCATCTGCTGGCTGATCCACCTCCAATGTAGCGTTCAGACTGCATCCAAATCCCCATCAGAAACCATCCACCTATCTTCCCAACCTTACCAAGTGGTTTAAGAGAAACTGAACAGCAGGTTAAGTAAGAGATAGGAGAGAAACCTAAAACAATCTTTCCCTTCAAGGAAATTAAAATTATATTGGGGGAAATAGTTTATATAAACAGTTACTTTAAGTACAAAATAAAACAATTTATTCAGAGAAGTGTAATAAAGTGAATTGGATGTGTTGGAATGTTTTCCAGAAGAGGCAGAATTTGTTCAAGGCTTAGAACAATCTGTAGAAGAGGAGAGTGGGAGAAGATTCCTTGCATACCAGGCAGAGAAAACAGTATGAGCAGATTCATAAAAACAGATAAGAAAAGGTCTAAGGTTTAAGCCTCAGGGATGAGGAGAATGATGATGCTATTAATAGCAGAGAAGCATGCAAAACACATTTAAAGAGAGGGCCAGATAGTTGGGTGGAGGTGCTGGTAGGAAAAGACATCAGCTTTAAATCTGTTACACACTCTAAAAACTTCTTGATATTTTAAATTTCTTTCTACTGTTCATAAATATAACTCCTCGGATCTTTCTCCAGAAGAAAATTCAATAGGTATTTGAATACTGCAAACTGAATTGGCTCTCTAGGTCTCAGATATATAGGAAATAGGACCAGACTTAAAATTATATGCAAAGTTCAATTAAAATAAAAATTATGTGGAAAGTAAGAGTTTGACTGAAATTACTAATTAACATTATTTTCTAAGTAATCCAGTTCCCTCAGTAAAATACGTTGCTGTTAGATGCTGTTGTATCTGACTTATAGCGACCCTATCTATGAACAACAGAATGCAACACTGACCGGTCCTTTGCCATCCTCACAGTCATTGCTATGTTTGAGTCCACTGTTGCAGCCACTGTGTCAATCCATCTCATTGAGGGTCTTCCTCTTTATCACTGACCCTCTGCTTTACCAAGCATGATGTCCTCTTCCAGGTAGTGGTCCTTCCTGATGACAGGTCCAAAGTACGTGAGCCAAAGTCTCACCATCCTTGCTTCTCAGGAGCATTTTGACTGTACTTCTTCCAAGGCAGATTTGTTTGTTCTAACAGTCCATAGTATATTCAATATTCTTCACCAATAACATAATTCAAAGGTATCAATTCTTCTTTAGGTTTCCTTATTCATGGTCTAGCTTTCGTATGCATACGAGGAAATTGAAAATACCATGGTTTGGGTCAGGAGCACCTTAGTCCTCAAAGTGCTATCTTTGTTTTTTAATACTTTAAAGAGGTCTTTTGCAGCAGATTTTCCTGATACATTATGTCATCTGACTTCTTGACTGCTGCTTCCATGGGCATTGATTGTGGATCCAAGTAAAATGGAATCCTTGACAACTTCAATATTTTCTCCGTTTATCGTGATGCTGCTTATTGGTCCAGTTGTGAGTATTTTTATTTTCTTTATGTGGAGGTGTAATCCACACTGAAGTCTGTAGTCTTTGATCTTCATCAATAAGTGCTTCAAGTCTTCTTCATTTTCTGCAAGCAAGGTTGTGTCATCTGCATATTGAAGGTTGTTAATGAGTCTTCCTCCAGTGCAGTAAAATATATGAGTACAATTTTAGATATACTTATCTTGTTCAAATTTAATTATATACGAGAGACAAAAAGAGAGAAGACAATAATATAAACTGAACGTTTCCCAGTCCTAGTTTTCAGGTGCCTCTTAAAGAGTGAATATCTTTCTGAGCTGAGTGTGATTCCAATATTCAAAGATGTAGATTTTTCATAAAGCGTGACTTGTAAATGCATGCTAACTATTTCATTTGGTGGTAAACTAAAGAAACAAAGATCTGCTCCAATGCTAGAGGAAAAACTAATGGTGCTGAACTCACTGAGAAGCAGCATATTTGAACAGAGCTGACTACACGCTTATTAGACTCTGGGGTTATTTTCAGGTAAATTCTATCAAATGTGCTTTTTGTTGTATTTGCTTAATTTAGAACCTAACCTCCAGGTAAGATGTGACCCTACTGTTCTCCAAAGTATGCTAAATCTGCTTGAGTTACCCAATGTATTGCTTTAATCCCCTTCTTCACTAGGATTGTGAATTTGCTCACTGCCAGCAGTATCAGTATCACATGAGTCTGCTAATAGTTCAGTACATTTTAGGTTGGAATGTAGTAAACAGATCTAAGTCTATAAGGGGACCGCCAGACCTTTAACATAGATTACCCAAGGACAGTAACCTTAGTAAAAATTTTAATTAAAAAATTTAGCGTTGCCTCTTGTTTTTTTTTTGTTCTTCTCAGCACACGGAACAGTCTTTCTAGTCTAAGGGGAATCCAAAGGATGTGGTAAGTCATCACACCCTTAGAATTAGGTACCACTTATTATAGATTACTACAGTGGTATTGTGTGGTAAGGTGGTGAAGAGAGCACTAGAGCTGAGGATTGATATGATAGATGGATTTCCAGCTCTGCCATTTACAAGTTACGTGACCTTCTGAGAGTAACTGTACCTCTCAAAGTCCCAAGTTCCTTACCTTAAGTTGGGACTTGGTATGAGGATTCAATGTGATAGTGTTTATGAAACACTTAAAAATTACAAAACCTGGTATGTTAGGCATTATTACTATAATAATAATTCCCACGTCTGATACCATGTTATTGTTTTTAGCTGCTGTTGAGTCAGCTCCCAACTAACGGTGACCTCATGTGTCTTAAAACTGAGTTTTAAGATTCAATTACTGGAGCGTTGTTCTACAGTTTTCAGTCATAAATCTATGCTTACAATTATACTTCACTGCCTGAAATAAAGTTTAATCTACTTTTTAATATCATAATTCTTAAAATACTTAAGGAAACAAGATCTTTGTTTTTACTTATGCATTACTAGTGTTGTCCATTCATCTTAACCAGGTAATCATACAATTTTCATATAATTCCGTTACTGAACATATTGGTTCTTTGAAAGACAATGTTCCCATAAAAACGAATTTAAAGTTGTGGGTCCAATAGAGACAGTCAAGTTAAAGAAAAATACTCAGGGTTTTGTATCCTCTCGAACTACAGATTTGATACTGTGGGCTTTAGCCTCCAATCTTCAATTAGGTTTCTTTTAAATCCATATGAGTTAAATGCTCACAAGTACATCAGAGTGTGATAAGGAAATACACTCTCTTCAGTGTACCTCAGTGGAACTACCACAAAACATTGTGAAAGACAGGGCAAAAGAATGAACCACTTACATTACACACCTAGTGCAACTTTTGATAGAAAAGTATCATGGACAGTGATATTATAATGCAACTCTATAGTGTTTTGTAATTAAAACTCAAGTCCTTGAACCACAAGAATGAAACAGAAAATACGTATTTTAGATCAATTAGAAGAAATAACAATTATCTGCATATTTTGTGGTTTGATGATGGACCTAAGCAGATTTTAAAGTGAAGACTGAAGACAACTGCTGTTTAATCCTCAACTGCCCTGCCAGACCTTCCTGTGAAAATCATGGTCATTTATCTCTGGAATTTCAGCTCACAATTTTTCTAAGTTATTTAGAATGCTGCATGTTTGCTTCACCACTTTGCTTAGCTCTTATATCCATCAAGTATTTTATTCTGGATGTTTCAGAATCCTTACAAAGGAGATTTTCTTTTGCTTAGTTTAGATTGCACATAAAAGCAGCAATCCAAGGATCCCCAAAATCCCTGGTTAAGACAAACAAACAAGCAAACAAAACCTCTTTCTAGCCACTTGTATCTCAGTAGGATACTTCTATTTACCCCCAAATTACTTCTCTAATTTTAAATAACTTGTCTAGTTAATTTCCTGTGTGATCACTGACTGTAAGTGAGGTTCATTTTCTTATCTACATCATGTAGGTAATTAAAGGAAATTGAAAGTGGGGACTGAAGCTTTTATGCAACTGGGATTGAGGCTGAATGGAGGGCAGCGAGGTCAGTGGAGTTCATTATATTTTTATGTGAGAGGCTGTTTTGTCTGCCCGGTCCCTGTTTATTTAGTGTAGGCTGGACAGACTACTAACTGCAAATCTGTGTCTCTGATTTGCCCAGCTGTCCTTGAATAAAGACATCTTCCACTGCAAATGTTAAATGACAGTGATTGACAACCTATGATGAACTCTGCTTGTAACCCCCTGCTACTGTTTTTAGATTGCAAAAGAAAAACAGAATAAAGAAACATCTTTCAAAATCACATCAAATAGGTCCTGCTGTTCACTCAATACTTTTCATTTTGTTTCCCTTTTCATTACAAACCTCAATCTGTTCTACAAATGCCATAAACTCTGCTGCCCCATGGAAACTAAAAAAAAAAAAAAAAAAAGTATATACATACGCATATATGCTATCACATTTTGTTAATTACACTGACTTCTGGTTTATCGGGGATATATACTCTTAAATAATGGTTTATTCGCACCATTGTGTCACACAGCTTACTTGCTTGCTTTACTAAGAACAATCTGGCAAATCTGTACTGCTGAGATATGTTTTTCAGTGTTTAGCTGGCACATGGGTTCAGTTAAGCTCTAGGAGCTTTATTCCATATGTAGATCTTACACTTCCAGTGGCCCTTAAATATGGCAACTGTGTAATTTACCTTTCAGGTTTGTTAAAATAAGAAACATGAAATAATTACAATCTAATTCAGCCTTTTATTTAGTGAAAGTGTTTGAACAAATTAATGTTTGAATATGTGTGTGGGTGCGAGTTTATACATATCCTTTCTTTCTTCCAGATACAGTAACTATATAAAAGCCTGTTTTACTTGAGCAAATTACTGTGAGGAAAGAAGAGTCAGAATGGGTTCATGCTTGGTCTCCCGTAAGCATGACATAACAGTAAACGAGCACTTTTATGTCCCTGCACACATTGCTGCCTGCACTGTACTCACTAAACAGCAGATAATAGAGTACTTGTACAGTGGGGCTGGTAGCCTGATCAATGGGACAGACTAAAGAAGCTTTATACTATAGCTTAATTTCTGTCATGGGAAAAGCAAAACTTATAAAGTTAATAAGTTCTAGACTTTAAGTAGCACTTGATTAATTTGTAACATTCTAAGGCATTAAAACAAACTAAAATTAGTTTCTCACATTCCAGTGCTGTCTTTTGGCTACTGGAGCTTTAGAAAAAGCATTTCAGTAAATTTCCCTAATAGAAAATCTGTTTAATATCTGTACCTTTCCAAAGTATTAAATTAATGGGATATTACATATAATAATATTTGAAAAATAACTTGGCATTTGCCAAGCTAGGTCCAGATATATTAAAAGTGTGAAAAAACACTCAAGGGATAAACAAATAGATCTTATATTTTTATCTTTGCTTATTACTTCAGATTGCCTTTTATTCAATCATTAATCTACCTAAAAACCAAGTGCTATATAACTTAAAAAAAAATACAAATCCATTATGATTTGTATTGTTTCTAACAATTATGATTTGTACTTTAAAGTTATTAATTCAAACTGAATAAACCACATACTGTCATTTCAAATAAAATAAGCCTCTAAAATAAAAGACTGTTATAAACTGGATTTACATGATATTTATAACGACCTTAAAATTCAGCATAAGGTAAAATAAGAATGAATTTAGTAACATTCTATGTTTAAAAAAAAGAAAAAAAAAGTCCTAAGTTTTAAAACAGTCATTGGAAAATGATAAAACCAAATTCTAGTTAATTAAACAATAATTATTTTTTCCAATATGCTCATAATTTGTTTCACTAAAATAAAGTGTCAATACAATTTTATTATGTTCAGATGGCAAGAATTTAAATACTGATGGATATATTTTTTCTCATATGTGTGTTTCCTTTTCAGGCTTATGTGAGTATGGGCACATGTGTCTGATTTACGTCAATGTTTTAAACATATAGACATATGTTTGGCCTTCAACCAATTAAGGCAAGAACACAATAATTTGGCAAAAATACATACGAACAAGAAATAATACCCTATTGCAAGAAGGACCACCTGGTTGACAGGTGAATTTTAAGGGATTTTTAACAATAGTGTGTACCAGCAGGTGTGTTGTACTTAAAATAATTTTGGCGGTACGAATTCCACCAGTAACTTCTATTTCCCAGGGTTCATAGCTAAATCCTTAAAAAACTGTTCTTTGATGAAACTTGAAAAAAATTCCTCAGTCTTCAAGGATATAATAAAAATACCTTATAGCTTAACAATGTTTAGATATTTCTTTTTAAGAAATAAAAATCTTGAGGCTATCAGATTTGAATCCTAAAAGGGAATACTGAGGTTAGCAGCAGTATATAATAATTGTGTAAGGTTAAATGTCACACTCTGCAATCTAACTTTAAAAGCTAAACAACCTTTTTTTCTTAGCACCTTGCTTCTGCTTTAAAAACTTCACATTTTTTTTAGAGGCGACTTTATAATTCGCATTTCTATATGTTATGAGATTAGAGCAAACGTAAAGCATACAAACAAAAAGCCCTCCCCCCAAAATAAAACCCAATATTGGGAAGTTGAAAAGATTAAGGCATACCACTAAAACATTCTCATCTACTTAGTAGACATTTACTGAATATTTTTGTTCTAGGAGTTAAGAAATAAGTAAACAGAAAGTGAAATAAAAATCTAAAAGTGAAATATCACAACAGGCCAATATACAAGAAATATCACAAGATAGTACTGGAGCCATTGCCAAATGAATGGAACAAACACTGGTATCATGAATTTAGAAAGACAGGAACCACTGAGGCTGAATTACTTAGGGAATTATTTCAAGTGGGAGCTGAGCCAAGGTGAACGCATAGAATTCAAATGGACATGTGGTCAGGTGGGAATCATGAGCAAAGGTGTAAAGTTAAGAATGTGCACAGTACATTTAAAGGTGAGAGTAAGAAGGTCAACCAGGGGGAAGGGGAGGAAATCAGTAAGTCTAATGGAACACATAAGGAGCACTGGTGGCACACTGGTTATGCGCTTGGCTGCTAAAAGGTCAGCAGTTCGAACCCACCAGCCGCTTTACTGGAGAAAGATGTGGCAATGTGCTTCTGTAAGGATTACAGCCTTGGAAACCCTGTGGGGTAGCTCTACTCTGTCCTGTAGCATTGCTAAAAGTTGGAATTGACTTGGCAACGAGTTTGGTTTGGAATGGAAAGTGTAGGTAAAAGAGGAAGAATGATGAAGGAAAATCATGTTTTATTATGTACGTAACTTTATATTTTTCGAGGGGAGAAATGATGCAAATGGTCTTTTAAAACAGACTAAGTTACAAGGGTGAATTGGATGAATTAAAGAGGAAAGAGGAACCAAAGCAGCAAGATCACTCATGAGACTGTTTAGCACAACTGTTCAGGAATGAAGTGATGAGAACCCAGAAAGGAGCTAAAGAGTGAATTTTTTTTTTTTTAAAGGGAGAGACCTGAGAAAAAATTACAAAGGAAGGACTGAATGGACTTGATAACAGGTCTAATTTGTAGAAATGAGGAGGAGAGAAGGAGAACCCAAAGGTTAACTGAAGGAATTAATCTTGGGGGTATGAAAGAATGTAAATACAAATGACAAACAAAATGACAGGAATCCTCAGTCTTCTGGGGATGACGAAGACAGGCAAGACTTTAGACACTGTAAGTATGGGTCACAGATGGATAATGAAGTGGAAATGCCACCGAGCAAGCAGAAGTGTGGAGCTGTAATACAAAAGAGAGGCCAAGACTGGTGACTATGCCATGAGATTCACCTATTTAAAGGTAATATATTTAAAATATAAAAAATTGTGGGGTGATATGAGAAAGTGAGTACATAGGAAAGCAGATAATCAAGAAACAAGGTTTGGGAAACATCTAGGCACAGAAAGAGAAGCCAATGGAAAAGCATAAGAAAAATGAACTGGAATAAGATGTGAAAGTGCATTTTTAAGGATCAAGAAAGCATTAAGAAGATACCCAATGTGGTCAAATGCTATAAAAAGATCAAAGACTATGCTTCACGGCCTAATTTTAAACAACATATTCTTAGAAAGCATGAGAAACAAAAGACAAAAATAGATACATGGAACTTCATAAAAATCAAAAACTTTTGTTCATCAAAAGGATTTACCAACAAAGTAAAGAGACAACCTATAGCCTGGGAGAAAATTCTGGGGAAAGATATATCTGACAAAGGTTTAATATTCAGAATATATACAGAATTCCTACAACTTAACAACAACAACGACAAAAAACAACCCAATCAAAAAATGGGCAAAGGGCTTGAACAGACATTTTACAAAGAAGATATACAAATGGCCCACAGGCACATGAAAAGACGTCATTAGTGAACTGTAAATCAAAACCACAATCAGATATCACTTTATACCCACTAAGATGGCTATGATTAAACAAACAAACAAAAGACCCAGAGAACAACAGATGTTGGCTAGGATGTGGAGGAATTAGAGCCCTCATTCATTGCTGATGGGATTGTAAAGTGGTACGGCTGCTGCAGAAAACATTTTGGTAGTTTCTCAAAAAGTTAAACATTGAAGTACCATATGACTTTCTTTCTACTTCACAGTCCTTCATTCTCACTTTGAAACTTAGCTCGAATATAACTTCCTCTTCTGTGAAGCTATTTCTAATCTTCCCAAATTACTATGTAATTATTTCATTTAGATACAAATCACAATGTTTAATAATTATTTATTTACCTAGACCATTTCCCTACCAGTTGAATTTGAGAAGCCAGAGATTCGTACTCACTTTTGTAACCCCAGTAGCTGGCACATATTAGTACTAAACATGTTGGCAAAGAAAATTACAACAGTAAAACAATCTAAAAGAGATCCTTTCCTTTGCAATAATTAGCAAGGCTATGATGTTATTAATTGTTCTTCAGATATTTGTATGTCATATGTGTTAGTTTCTTCCCCTCACCTACCATTTCAACAGAATGTAAACTCAAAAAAGTAGATCTATGTCTTTCACATACACACTCACAAGGCACTGTGCATCAAGATGAATGAAAGACAACAGTTAAAACATGTTTTGAAGGATGGAAGCTATGGTAGTCACTCAATAGTGTTAACCAAATATTCCTTCCAGACACATGTGAGATTATACTTCACCACCTTCTTTGAAGGTAGCACAGCCATGTAACTAGCTTTGGTCAGTGAAATATGAGTACTTCTGAGGAAAGCTTTAAGAACCAATTTGCAATTCGAAGTTGTGATTGGCCAATTTCCCTTCCAATTGCTGCAATGAGTTAAAGCCTCTAGTCAGCTTGGGTCATTCTTAGTTCAAGGCTGTTATACCACATAACTTCCTCTATCCTAAGTGATACAGAAACATAAGAGCACCATTTTTTAAAACAATTTCACCTGCAATGAACTACGTAGCTTTTTTTTTTTAAAAAAAAACCAGCCTATTGAAATATAATTTATATACCATGCAATTCACTCATTTAAAGAGTTGTGGTGGTTGTTGTTAGCTGCCATTGAGTTGGTACTGACTCATAGCGACCCTACGTACAACAGAATGAAACACTGTCCGGTCCTGCACCATAATCACAATTATTGTTATGCTTGGGCCCACTGTTGCAGCCACTGTGTCAATCCACCTTGTTGAGAGACTTCCTCCTTTTCACTGACCTTCTACTTTACCAAGCAAGATGTCCTTTTCCAGTGACTGGTTCTTCCTAACAACATGTCCAAAGTATGTGAGACGAAGTCTTGCCATCCTTGCATCTAAGGAACATTCTGACTGTACTTCTTCCAACATAGATTTGTTTGTTCTTCTGCCAGTCCATGGTATAGTCAATATTCCTCACCAACACCGTAATTCAACTGCATCAATTCTTCTTCAGTCTTCCTTATTCTTTGTTCAACTTTCACATGCATATGAGGTGAAAACACCACGGCTCAAGTCAGGAGGATCTTAGTCCTTAAAGTGACATCTTTGCTTTTTAACACTTTACACAGGTCTTTTGCAGCAGATTTGCCCGATGCAATGCATCATTTGATTTCTTGACTGCTGCTTCCATGGGCATTGATTGTGGATCCAAGTAAAATGAAATCCTTTAATATATTCAGTTTTGAAACCTCCACTACAATCTAATTTTAGAACATTTTCCTTATTTCAAAAAGAAACCCTGTAACATTTAGCCACCACTCTCAATTCCTGTATCTGCCCTCCCTGACCCAGCAGCCCCTGGCAACCATTAATCTGCTGCTTTCTGTCTCTATGGATTTGCCTATTCTAGACATTTCACATAAGTGAAGTCAATATAATATGTGGCCTTTTGTGTCTGGATTTTTTACTTGACATGATTTCAAGGTTCATCCAACATGTATAAGAAATTTTTCTTTTTTACTGCTGAATAATATTCCATTGTACATTTTATTTATCCATTTATCCATCAATTGATGGTCATTTGGACTTTTTCAACTTTATGGCTATAATGAATATTGATGCTATAAGCATTCGTGTGTACGTTTTTGTATGTTTCCATTTCTCTTGGGCGTATCCCTAGGAGTAGGGTTCCTGGGTCATATGATACCCTCACATTTAACATTCTGAGCAACTACTAAACATTCCCAGCAGCAATGTATGAGGGTTCCGATTTTTCCACACCCAGGCCAACGCTTGTTATTATCTGTCTTTTTTGTTATAACCATCCCAGGGTGTGTGAAGTGGCAGCTCATTGTGGTTTTATCTGTTTCCCTAGTGACTTATCCCCCACGTGTCTGTCAGTTTGTCAAACTGTGGGGTTTGTGTGTTGCTGTGATGCTGGAAGCTATGCCACCGGTATTCAGATACCAGCAGGGTCACCCATGGAGGACAGGTTTCAGCTGAGCTTACAGACTAGGAAAAAGGACCCAGCAGTCTAATTCTGAAAAGAATTAGCCAGTGAAAATCTTAGGAGTAGCAGTAGAACATTGTCTGATATAGTGCTGCAAGATAAGCCCCCCAGGTTGGAAAGCACTCAAAAGAAGACTGGGGAAGAGCTGCCTCCTCAAAGTAGAGTCGACCTTAATGACGTGGATGGAGTAAAGCTTTTGGGACCTTCATTTGCTGATGTGGCATGACTCAAAATGAGAAGAAACAGCCGCAAACATCCATTAATAATCGGAACCTGGAATGTAGGAAGTATGAATCTAGGAAAATTGGAAATCGTCAAAAATGAAATGGAATGCATAAACATCGATATCCTAGGCATTAGTGAGCTGAAATGGACTGGTATTGGCCATTTTGAATCGGACAATCACATAGTCTACTATGCTGGCAATGACAACTCAAAGAGGAACAGTGTTGCATCCATCGTCAAAAAGAACATTTCAGGATCTGTCCTGAAGTACAATGCTGTCAGTGATAGGATAATACCTATACCCTTACAAGGAAGACCAGTTAATACGACTATTATTCAAATTTACATACCAACCACTAGGGCCAAAGATGAAGAAATAGAAGATTTTTATCAGCTGCTGCAGTCTGAAATTGACTGAACATACAGTTAAGATGCATTGATAATTACTGGCGATTGGAATGCGAAAGTTAGAAACAAAGAAGAAGGATCAGTAGTTGGAAAATATGGCCTTGGTGATAGAAACAATGCCGGAGATCGAATGATAGAATTTTGCAAGACCAACGAATTCTTCATTGCAAATACCTTCTTTCACCAACATAAACGGCGACTATACACATGGACCTCACCAGACGGAACACACAGAAATCAAATTGGCTACATCTGTGGAAAGAGACAATGGCAAAGCTCAATATCATCAGTCAGAACAAGGCCAGGGGCTGACCGTGAAACAGACCAATTGCTCATATGCAAGTTCAAGCTGAAACTGAAGAAAATCAGAGCAAGTCCACGAGAGCCAAAATATGACCTTGAGTATAATCCACCTGAATTTAGAGACCATCTGAAGAACAGATTTGATGCATTGAACACTAGTGATTGAAGACCAGACGAGTTGTGGAATGACATCAAGGACATTATCCATGAAGAAAGCAAGAGGTCAACGAAAAGACAGGAAAGAAAGAAAAGGCCAAGGTGGATGTCAGAGGAGACTCTGAAACTCGCTCTTGAGCGTCAAGCAGATAAAGCAAAAGGAAGAATTCATGAAGTAAAAGAACTGAACAGAAGATTTCAAAGGGTGCCTCGAAAAGACAAAATAAAGTATTGTAATGACATGTGCAAAGAGCTGGAGATGGAAAACCAAAAGGGAAGAACACGCTTGGCATTTCTCAAGCTGAAAGAACTGAAGAAAAAATTCAAGCCTCGAGTTGCAGTAGTGAAGGATTCCATGGGGGAAATATTAAATGATGCAGGAAGCACCAAAGAAGAGGGAAGGAATACACAGAGTCATTATACCAAAATGAATTAGTTGATATTCAACCATTTCAAGAGGTGGCATATGATCAGGAACCGATAGTACTGAAGGAAGAAGTCCAAGCTGCTCTGAAGGCACTGGCAAAAAACAAGCCTCCAGGAATTGATGGAACATCAATTGAGATGTTTCAACAAACAGATGCAGCGCTGGAGGTGCTCACTCGTCTATGCCAAGAAATATGGAAGACAGCTTTCTGGCCAACTGATTGGAAGAGATCCATATTTATGCCTATTCTCAAGAAAGGTGATCCAACCGAATGTGGAAATTATAGAACAATATCATTAATATCACACACAAGCAAAAATTCTGCTGAAGATCATTCAAAAACGGCTGCAGCAGTGTATCGACAGGGAACTGCCAGAAATTCAGGCTGGTTTCAGAAGAGGACGTGCAACCAGGGATATCATTGCTGATGTCAGATGGATCCTGGCTGAAAGCAGAGAATACCAGAAGGATGTTTACCTGTGTTTTATTGATTATGCAAAGGCATTTATTTGACTGTGTGGATCATAACAAACTATGGATAACACTGAGAAGAATGGGAATTCCAGAACACTTAATTGTGCTCATGAGGAACCTTTACATCGATCAGGAAGAGGCAGTTGTTCGGACAGAACAAGGGGAAACTGATTGGTTTAAAGTCAGGAAAGGTGTGTGGCAGGGTTGTATTCTTTCACCATACCTATTTAATCTGTATGCTGAACAAATAATATGAGAAGCTGGACTATACAAAGAAGAACGGGGCATCAAGATTGGAGGAAGACTCATTAACAACGTGCGTTATGCAGATAACACAACCTTGCTTGCTGCAAGTGAAGAGGACTTGAAGCACTTACTAATGAAGATCAAAGACCACAGCCTTCAGTATGGATTACACCTCAACATAAAGAAAACAAAAATCCTCACAACTGGACCAATAAGCGTCATCATGATAAACGGAGAAAAAACTGAAGTTGTCAAGGATTTCATTTTACTTGGATCCACAATCAACACCCATGGAAGCAGCAGTCAAGAAATCAAAAGACGTATTGCATTGGGCAAATCTGCTGCAAAGGACCTCTTCAAAGTGTTGAAGAGCAAAGATGTCACCCTGAAGACTAAGGTCTGCCTGACCCAAGCCATGGTATTTTCAATCACATCATATGCATGTGAAATCTGGACAATGAATAAGGAAGACCGAAGAACTGATGCCTTTGAACTGTGGTGTTGGTGAAGAATATTGAATATACCATGGACTACCAAAAGAACGAACAAATCTGTCTTAGAAGTATAACCAGAACGCTCCTTAGAAGCAAGGATGGCGAGACTGCATCTTACATACTTTGGACATGTTGTCAGGAGGGATCGGTCCCTGGAGAAGGACATCATGCTTGGCAGAGTACAGGGTCAGCGGAAAAGAGGGAGACCCTCACCGAGGTGGATTGACACAGTGGCTGCAACAATGAGCTCAAGCATAATGATTGTAAGGATGGCGCAGGACCGGGCAGTGTTCCATTCTATTGTGCATAGGGTCGGTATGAGTAGGAACGGACTCGAGGACACCTAACAACAACAACTAGTGAATTATGGTGTTTGGGCATCTTCTCATGTGCTTATTAGTCATTTGTATATCTTCTTTGGAGAAACGCCTATTCAGGTCTTTCGTTCATTTTTAAATTGGTTTACTTATCTTTTAATTATTGAGATATAAAATTTCTTTATGTATCCTGGATACAAGACTCTCACTATATATATGATTTGCAAATATCTTCTCCCCTTCTGTGGGCTATCTTTTTACTTTCTTGATGATACAGTTTATAGTGCAAGAGGTTTTAATTTTGATAAAATCCAGTTTATTTTTTCTTTCGTAGCTTCTGTTTTTGGTATTATGTCTAAAAAGCCATTGCCTAAGCTAAGGTCATGAAGATTTATACCTATACTTTCTTCTAGGGGTTTTATAATTTTAACTCTTGCATTTAGGTCTATGGTCCACTTAGGCTGAATTTTTGTGTATTGTGTGAGGAAGGAGTTCAACTTTACTCTTTTGCATGTAGATATTTTTATCCAGTTGCTCCAGCCACTATTTGTTGAAAGACTAGTCTCTCTCCATTTTGTTACCCTAGTGTCTGTGCTGCAAATCAATTGGCAATAAATCCAACAGTTTATTTCTGAACTCCCAGTTCTATTCCATTGATCTATAAGTCTATCCTTATGCTACCATCACACAGTTTTGATTATGTTAACTTTGTAGTAAGTTTTGAAATCAGAAAGAGTGAGTCCTTCAATTTTGTTCTTTTTCAAGGCAGTTTTAGCTATTCTGAGTCCCTTGCATTTCCATATGAATTTTAGTAACAGCGTCTCAATTTCTGCAAAACAGCCAGCTGGAATTTTGATAGGGATTGTGTTGAATGTGTAGATGGGTCTTCCCGTTAATTAAAATCTTCTTTAATATCCTTCAATAATGTTTTGTAGTTTTCACTCCACAGGTCTTGCACTTCCTTGGTTAAATTTATTCCTAAATATTTTATTCCTTTTAAAGTTGTAAATGAAATTGTTTTCTTAATTTCCTTTTCAGGTTTTTCATTGCCAGTGAACAGCGATACAACATATTGTTGTATATTGATCATGTATCTTGCAACCTTGCTGAACTTATTAGTTCTAATAGTATTTACTGGATTCCTTAGAATTTCCTACATCCAAGATCATGTCAGCTACAAATGGAAATTTATTTAACTGGATGACTTTTAATATCTTTTTATTTTTTGCCTAGTTGCCCTAGCTAGGGCTTCCAGTATGATGTCAAAAATGATATATCCTTGTACTTTTCCTGTTCTTAGGAGGAAAGAATCCACCCTTTCATCCTTAAGTGTGATGTTAGCTGTGGGTTTTTCATGTATGCTCTTTATCAACTTTAGGAAATGCCCTTCTATTCCTATTTTGTTCAGTGATTTTTATCATGAAGGGTTGTTGGATTTTGTCAAATGATTTTTTTCTGTATCTATTGAAATGACCCTGTTGTTTTGTTCTTTATTCCATTAATATGGTGTATGACACACTAATTGTTTTTTGGATGTTAAACAAACCTTACATTCCTGGAAAGGAGTCCTGAGCGGTGCAAATGGTTAAGTGCTTGATTACTAGCCGAAAGGTTGGTGGATCAAACCTACCAGTTGGCACCTCAGGAGACAGGCCTGGCAATCTGCTTCCAAAAGGTCACAGTCTTGAAAACCCCGTGGAGCAGTTCTAATCTGCACACACAGGGTTGCCATGAATTGGAATCAACTTGGTGGCAAGTAACAACAACATTCCTGGGATAAATCCCGATTGGTCATGGTTTGTAATACTTTATTATGCTGCTGAATTTGGTTTTCTATTATTTTATTGAGGATTTTTGCCTACATTCATAAAGGACATTGGTCTGTAGTTTTCTTGTGGTATTCTTGTGTGGTTTTGGTATCAGAGTAAACTCATACAATGTGTTGGGAAGTGTTCCCTCTCTTCTATTTTGGGGAAGAATTTTTATAGGCTTGGTATTAATTCTTTGAATGTTTGGTAGAATTCACCAATGAGCCATATGGGCCTAAGCCTTTTTAGTATGGAAGTTTTAAAATAACTAATTTAATCTCTTTATTTGTTATGGGTCTAGTCAGACATTCTATTTTTTCTTGAGTCAGTTTTGGTAGTTTAATCTTTTTTAGGAATTCGTCCATTTCAGCTAAGTTATGTAAGTTCATAATATTTCTTTATAATAATTTTTACTTCTGTGAGATTGTGATGTTCCCTAAATCATTATTGATTTCAGTAACTGGAATCTTTTCTTATTTTCTTGATTAGTCTAGTTAAAGATTTGTCAATTTTGTTGATTTTTTTGAAGAACCAACTTTTGGTATTACTTTCTCTACTATCTTTTATCCTCTATTTAATATATTTTAGCTCTAATCTTTATTATATTCTTCTTTCTGCTTGCTCTTCTTTATTCAGTTTCTTAAGATAGAAGGTTAGCTTACTGATTTGGGATCATTCTTTGTTGTTAATATAGACATCATAGCTATAAATTTCCCTCTAAGTATTGTTTTAATTGTATCTCATAAATATTGGTAGGTCGTGTTGCTGTTTTCATTAATCTCAGAGTACTTTATAATTTCCCTTGTGATTTCTTCTTTGACCCATTGGTTGTTTAATTTTTACAAACAGAAACTGTAAAATTTCCAAATTATTTTTAACTCAATTCCATTGTGGTCAAAGAACATGCTTTATAAGATTTCAACTTTTTAAATTTTACTAAATGTTTAAATTTATTGTTTTATGGCCTACTACATGGTCTCTCCCGGAGAATGTTACAAGTGTACCAGAGAAAAATGTGTATTCTGCTATTGTTAAATGGAATGCTTCATAGATACCTGTTTGGTTTTGCGGTTTATAATCAAGTGTTTCTTATCCTTGTTAGTCTTCTGTGTAGTTGTGCTACCCTTTACTGAAAGTGGGTTACTGAATCTTCAACTATTTTTCCATTTCTCCCTTCACTTCTGTCAGTTTTTGCTACAGGCATTTGGGACTGTTTTTAGGTATGTAGATGCTTGTAATTGTTATATCTTCTTGATGGATTGATCCCTTTATTTTTATAAAATGTCTCTCTTTATCTCTAGTGACATTTTTTTGTTTCAAAGTCTATTTTGTCTGATATTAGTATAGCCACTCCAGCACTTTTATGGGTGCTGTTTGCATGGTATAGCTTTTTCCATCTGTTTACCTTCAACTTATTTCTATCTTTGAATCTAAATTGTGTCTCCTATAGACAGTATGGAAACCCTGGTGGTGTAGTGGTTAAGTGCTACAGCTGCTAACCAAAGGGTCAGCAGTTTAAATCCACCAGGCGCTCCTTGGAAACTCTATAGGGCAGTTCTACTCTGTCCTATGGGGTCGCTATGAGTCGGAATCGACTCGACAGCACTAGGTTTGGTTTTGGGTTTATAGACAGTATATAGTTGGGTCTTGTTATTTTCTCCAATTTGAGAATCTCTGCCTTTTGTTTGTATTGGTTAATCCATATCACATTTAATGTTATGAATCACATCGTTGGATTATGTCTTCCATTTTTCTTTTTTGTTATTATGTCTTGTGTCTTTTCTGTTCTCTGTTCCTCCTTTCCTGCCTTCTATTAAATGAATATATTCTAGTGTAACATTCTTATTCCTTTAATATTTTTTTTTCACTTAATATGTTTTAATTATTTTCTTAGTGGTTGCTCTAGGGCATATAATGTACATCTTAACTCATCGAAATCTATTCAACATTTATATTAAGTTAATTTCAGTAAATAAACATTATTCCTATGTCGTTCTATTCCTTCCTTTTCCCTTTTTATTGCTAATATTGTTACACGTACTGTGGCTAATGTTACAAACTCAAAAATAAGCCATTGTAAACAATAATTTTTATATTTTTGTGTTTTACAGAAGAAAGAACAGCAAGTATAAATTTACATAGTTTGCTATATTAACCTTTTCTTTTTCTATTTCTAGTTCTCTTCATTTCTTCCTATGGATTTGAGTTACCATTTGGTGTCATTTTCTTACTCCTACACCATTTTGTTCCATGCTCCTTTGTGCAGTAATTGTGAAATACATTACATTTCTATATCTTAGAGCCCCAATAACATATTGCATACCTATTATTCTATGCCATTGCTTTTTAAATGAGTTACAAGATGAAAGTAGGAGAAATATTCAGTTATACAGTCTTTTATAATTACCTACATATTTACTGTTACTGGAGCTCTTGTTTTCTTGTGTGTGTATTTGAATTATAGTCTGGTGTCACTTGTTTTAAATGAAGAACTTCCGTTAGTGTTTCTTGTAAGGTAGGTCTGCTTGCAATTAATTCTCCACTTTTGATTTCTGGAAATGTCTTTACTTTGCTTTTGTTTTTAAAAGATAGTTTTTATGAATACAAGATTCTTGGTTGACAGTTTTTTCTTTTTCTCCTTTTTGTTTTTTTCCCCTTCAGCACTCTGAATATGTAATCTCATTGTCTTTTGGTTTCCACTGTTTCCAATGAGAAGTCAGCTGTAAATCTTACCATGATGAATCGTTTACCTCTTGCTGGTTTCAAGATTTTCTCTTTGTCTTTAGCTTCCAAAATTTTGACAATGATATATCTTTATGTGGATCTCTTTACATCTATCCTACATGGAGTTTGTGGAGATTCTTGGATGTGTAGAATTTTTCTTCAAATTTGGAAAATTTTCAGCCATTATTTCTTCCAATATTTTTTCTGCTCCTTTCTTTTCTCCTCATGGTACTCCCAGTGCATATATGTTCATTCATTTAATGGTGTTCCATATTTCTCTAAGGCTTTGTTCATTTTTCTTTTTTCCTCCATCTTCGGATTACATGATCTCTTTTGATCTATCTTCAAGTTCACTGATTCTTTCTGGTCCCCGGTCAAATCTACTGCTGAGCACCTCTAGATAATTTTTCATTTTAGTTATTGTACTTTTCAACTCCAGAATTTATATTTGGTTCTCTTCATAATTTTTAATCTTCTTGTTATTCTCTATTTGTTGAAACATTGTCATCAATGCCTTCCATTAACTCTTTAGACAGAGTTTCTCTTAGCTTATTTATTACTGATGTTTTGAAGTATATGTCTGCAAAATCTACCATCTGGTTCCCCTCACTGGCAGTTTCTATTGCCTGTTTTTTTCTCCTGTGTACAGATCATATTTTCCTGTTTCTTTGCATGTCTTATAATCTTTTTTTTAAAAAACTATCCAGTTTTAGAGATATTGTAGCAACTCTGGTGGCGTAGTGGTTAAGGGCTATGGCTGCTAACCAAAAGGTCAGTCATCTGAATCTACCAGGCACTCCTTGGAAACTCTATGGGGCAGTTCTTTTCTGTCTTATAGGGTCACTTTGAGGTGGAATTGACTCGACGGGAACTTATTTTGGTAGCAACTCTGGATACTGATTCCCCTCTTCCACTGGGGCTTGTTGTTTGCTTGATTGTTCAGTGATTTAGGTGGACTAGCTCAGTGACGTCTGCTTTCCCCAGTAGTATGCATTGGGCATGTGCACAGTCTCTCTGATTGATAGCACTACCAGCTGCTATATATATATATATATATATATATAAAATATATATATATATAAAAAATATAGCCTCCACTAATTATTAGTTTACTGCTCTATTATTTTTGACCTCACTCTGGGGCATAAAATGTTACATAGTGTGATATGATTGAAGTAGGGACCTTCTGCAAGAGCAGGGTATTACCAGTCTTTGAGGCTGCTCTGATTCTAGGTCTCTTAGCTAGGTCTCTTCCCAGCTTTTCTTTCTTTGGCTCTATTAAACTTCTAGCTGGTCTATCATTTTGCTTGTTGCTATGAGTCGTGTGGAGCTACCAACCTACTCTTATCTGTTCACTACAAAGATCTCCATTATTTTCTATAACGCTTAGTATGAATTTCCCCAGAACTTATTCCAAATAGGAGGATCTGTGGAGCTCTTCTTGAAGAGTGATAATTCTGCTCTATGAGTGGGCCTCTGGGCTGAAACAGTAGTCCCTGGTCTTCTCAGCTTGCCTCTCCCAGAGTGGACCCTCCACTCTATAAGCTGGGGAAGGGGTGATTGGGTCCTAGTGTTTTTGGTCTGTTGCTTCTGGAGTAAAGCTTCTACCCCATGAGTGGGGGTTGAGTGGGAGAAGGGAGTATGGTCCTCTTAGCAGCGACTGCCTACAATAGAGCTGCCATACAGAGATGGGAGAGATGAGAGAAGCAGACTGGGTGCCCATGCCCACTACAGTTTCACTATAGGCCCACACTGCAGTCAATGTGGAGAGGTAACCCAGTCTTCTTGGCTACAGATGTCTAGAGTAAAGCTTCCATCATATTGAGCTGGGGGTGGGGAAGTGAGTGGGCTGTGACTCAGTTCCACAGACCTTCCCTGTTCTTACCAACACTTTTAATAGGTGTTTTTTTATTTCCTGTATGCCCTTGGGAAAACTTTCAGAGACTTAAAAAAATTTTTTTTTTAAACTGTCTACCAATAAAATGGTTGTTTTCCTGTGAAGAGGGTCTTCCGTGCTCCTCACACGTCCATTCTGGAAGTTGATCTCTTCAGTAGGTTTTTACATTACTAACATAACCCAAAATATAGAGCGTGCTTGCCAAGGATTCTTCTTTTTCTTTTTTTTGAAAGGAGGGAGGAATTATTTAGTAATTCTTCCCACTTTGTTGACTGCAGAGACAATAATGTATACTTGAAAGTCTCCAATTTTGGAGACAGACAGCTGTGTTGAATGCTAGTTCTAATATTTACCAACAGTCTACTCTTGAAGATTTTCTTAAACTTTTGGAGTCTCAGTTTTCTCATCTATAAAATAAGTAATGCTTACTCCAGAGGGTTCTGTTACATTCTGAGAAGAAAATGAGATAAGAAACGTAGAGCACAGTATCTGGCAGATTGTAGGGATTTTTGTTCTCAGTGAAAATAGGTGCTGCTTACCATCTGGAGTTAAGGCTATTTCTGGTGAGTTAGAGCAGATGATGTGGTAATGAAAAAGGGCCTTCTTTTAGTTCCCAGCACAGTTCTGTACAGTGAGAAGATGATTTATAAAAATTTGCTGAATAAACAGACTACAGAGAAAGGTTCTTTTTTTAGTTAAAAATGAGTCAAAGAATAAGAGAACTAGTGTTAAATAAAAAATTCCATTTCATTTTTTCTATATATCAAAGGGATCATTTTCTTTTTCTTGATCATTTTAAAAGTAGATTGCTTCCCTTCAACTTGGCAAAACAACAATGCTTAAATAGTGCTTAGTAGTTTGTCAAGAGCTTTCATCAATATTATTCTATATTAGAGAAACAAACAAACAAAAACACCTCCATGAAGCAAGATAGTTTTCATCATTTTCTATTTTACTGATGCAGGAACCAACTCAGAGAGAATAAGACAGTGACCATGATGGTGGTTGTGTAGTTGTAATAAGTCGGAGTTTCCTATTATGAGAGGCTCTTTGTCATCTGAATATTCATTATCTAAGTTCTGTAGCTACAAGGTTGTATAAGAAAACAAGAGTCATAACACTATTATTTTTAAAGATGCCAACATTTAAAAACTAGTCATCAAGCATTCCCTCTAATTTAATATTATCATCTATCTCCAGCTATCAGTCAATAACTAATTGTATGAAATCAATTCAATAACATAATGCAAACCTATAAAAAATGATTGCAAAGCAAAACTAAAAATCTGGGGAAAGATTCAGTATTTCATGAAATCAATGAAACTGATGTTAGAGAACTGTTTGAATTATATGAAAAGGCACTGGCAAATGAGATTTGGGCAAGGCTAAGCTGATTGACAACTGAAGAAGAAAAATGTGTAAGAATGATATTATAAGTGCTTGAAAGAAAATAATTTGAGAACAAAAGTATTAAGAGAGGTTACTGGAAATCTTTATAATGTCCTTAGTTTTTTTTTTTTTTTTTTGTAAAAAAATGATCTTCATGATAGTGGGCTAAAAGTTAAGTCAAAAGTATTGTACCCTCACATTAAAAAAATTATTTCCCCTCAAAAAAAAAAAAAGATAAAAAAAAAACCCCAAGCAATGTCAGTTTTATTCAGGCTTTGTTCGAAGTTAGCAAAAAAAAGTTGAGATATAAATCTAAATTTTGGTGAATATAAAAATAAATGAACTTTCCCCCACAATCTTTAGTTTCATTTAAGATTAAGCCTTTAATAAAACTCTCCTCTTTCTTCCCCTCATTTAGGATAAAACATTCGCCTCTCTTTTAAATAGACTCCATTTAAGTGACTTTTTCCAGGGTCCAGAATCCTCAGTCCTCCAGTACTGCCTTTTCTTTAACTCTTTCAATCTTATTTAGTACAACAAAATAAGAAAAATTCCAATTAGTTAGATTATGAATGTGATATAAATTCTGTGATTTAAAAATATAGTCATTTAAAAAGCTCTCAATTCACAAACAAGTGAATGATTCAATATATCTGCTAAAATGATAAGTTAAAAATCTCTGTTTCAATGACCTGAGAGTCATAATACAGTATTCCAAGAGCGAGAATATGACATCATTGTTAAAACCTGTATTTCAATCTTACAGATATTTGCTTCTACAATGGGGTATAAAAATAACCTACATATTATTGAATATAGTGAATACTTTCAAATGTATCTCAGAATTCTATCTATAGTATTACATTTATTAACACAAATCTAAGCTTTACTTTATATAAATGGTTATCCCTTAGGATAACTTGTCAATATCAATAAATTAAAAACCATAAAGAAAATATATAACAGAAAACAGTAAAACTGGTAAGATAGGCCAGGGTTCACCTAAAGACTCATAAATTTCAGAAATTCTCTTCCTAGATATCTAACAACAAACAAAGGTCAAAAGGAGGTCTTGAAAAAATGAGAGGCCTGTGCCAAAGCACTCAGAGCAATTGAAAGTTAACTGTGTTGAGCGGCTGGCTCTTCCTGGAACTGAAGAAATAGCTAAGGGTATTTTCTTATGCGCAGCTTTGTGTTACCATGAGTTGGTCAACAACAGAGATGAAGAAATAAAACAAATTACAAATTTTCTCAAATGTATTAGATTTTATTGCTTTCTCTCACTGAATAGAAAGTTCTTTTCTCAAATTGATTTAAATATTCTAAAGGAACTTCTGATTTATTTGAAATGCAAAAATTCAGGTTCTCAGAGGAAAGTAATAGAATGGTAGCTTGCATGTGTGAGTACATATAAGATTTATTACATTAAGAAGTAGTGCTAAGTCTGCTTTGATTAGAAAGAAAAATGTAGATATTCTCAAAATTTCTTTAAAAATTCTGATAAATATTCCAATTCTCTAGTTTGATATTGAAATGTATTGCTTAAAATTAAGGATTGATTCAACAACTGATTTCTATTCTCTCTTGAAACAATACTCCTCAGGAAGATATAAGGTCAAATCATGCTACAAAATAAACCACATGATTTGTAAGGAGACAACTTATGGTGGATACATACAAAATAAACTATTGAAGATTATTTATGCTAGATACACTACCTAAACTTACTATAGTTTCTTCTGTGTGGAGCAGATAACTGACAATAAGAGCTGGCTTACTTAGTACAGGCTGGGAAACGACTACTTAAATTTATTAATAATTGTTACTACTTTTTAATTATTTAACAAACTGTTCTAGGCTTCCTGGTAACCCCTCAGTTAATTTTCTCAGTCTCTCAGACATACTATGTCTTCTGGTTTTTTCCTCATGACTGAAAAGCATTCCTTGCTCTCAACAACCCTGCATTTTTGTAGGAGCCTCTTCTATAAAGTGCTAATTTTTGAATTCTACGTAGTGCTTTTAAAAATGTATTTTGGACTACAAAGTACTCTTGGTAAAACAAGTAGATTTGGATTAATAACAAAAATCCAAAACTTAACCAAAAGAAAGGTTTTACTTCATTATGTCAGGGAGGATTACGTAAGGGGCTGGTTTTAAACAAACACCCCAGAACACACGTATGTCATGTTATTCAAAATAAGTACCTTGAAAGGTTATAAATTCATTTTAATAGCTTTTACGTAAAACATTTCGAGACTCCTCTTTGGGCACTGCATCAGAATGACTTTAGGAACTATGAATTATCTTGTAGTCGTATCAATTTTACAACCAAAAATTAAATTGCCTGGCTTAATCACCAACTTATCCACTAGGCTTGGCTTCAAATGACTTCTATTATTTTCTCTTAAAACAAAAACAAACAAAGAACAAAAAACAACATTAATGCATCACATTTGGTTCCCAAAGTCCTCAAAAGAATGTGCTATAGGCTTAGAAGAAGTTAATATTTTTGGTACTATCAGGACTTTTGGCTTTTAAAGATGAATAATCTTAAGAAGACAATACTCACTGGATACATGAAGTCTGTTACATTTGTTAAAAAAAGTTATCTTACTTTATTTTGAAACCCGTATGTTTGTTCAAAAAGAACAACATGCCATAAGATATAAGAAACGGAAATACATTTATATGGAAACAGCAATAACAAAATCCCTGCCAATTACATAGCTAATGCACGTCTTTCTGAGATAATATACCAAGTGAGGACTTTGGGCATCTAACTTTGAGTTTGTTTAGGCAGAAAGTTGCAGCTTTTGCTCTTGTTCACAAAAATTCAATACGTTAAGCTACTAACTCGTAAAATTAATACTTCCTAATATTCAGAGTTATCAATATTTTGGCTCCAGGGTAAACTTTTAAGAAGTTATATTTAAAGACAACAAAGAGTAATAGAGATTTTGAGTACCAGATGTCTGTGAAGATCCCATTTGGATTTGAGCTACTTAAATTTGCAATCATGTATTTATACATCTAACAGAGCTTCTGTTTCCCCCAGAATCAGAAAATTAACTAGCTTTGTAGCATCTTCCTTGATCTGCCACCCGTGCCCTGAGGATTAGAGACTCCACCTGAGCTTGTTTTACAAGCATAACAGAAAAAATTAATCTCTGCTGGCAGCACTCCCACTGGGATACTGATGAATAATGATATCCTTCTTTTGCTGCCCTCTCAGTCCACTAGAAAAGCCACTCTAACCCGGCAACGTGGAGACTGCTGAAACCCTTCCAGCTGTGGATTAGCATGCAGTCAAGCATCCATCTGCTCTGTGTGAATCAAGAGAAAGCAAACATGGCTAAAGTCATATTCAAACCTCATAATATCTTAGAGAAATATATATACACACACATGCACATTCAACATATATATGTATATATATATACACACACACATACACATATATACATACATACATAGATACACATTCAACATATGTGTGTGTATATATATATTATATGCATAAATACAGGCATTCGACTGT
This sequence comes from Elephas maximus indicus, assembly GCF_024166365.1. Classification (NCBI taxonomy): domain Eukaryota; kingdom Metazoa; phylum Chordata; class Mammalia; order Proboscidea; family Elephantidae; genus Elephas; species Elephas maximus. Next base: position 165,489,026 of record NC_064819.1, read on the forward strand.
TATTAGATCATAACAAATTATGGATAACATTTCAAAAAATGGGAATTCCAGAACACTTAATTGTGCTCATGCAGAACCTGTACATAGATCAAGAAGCAGTCATTTGAATAGAACAAGGAGATACTGACTGGTCTAAAATCAGAAAAGGTGTGCATCATGTTTGTATATTTTCACCATACTTATTCAATCGCATGCTGAGCAAATAATCCAAAAAGTGGAACTATATGAAGAAGAATGCAGCAACAGGATTGAAGGAAGACTCATTAACAACCTGCAATATACAGATGATGCAACCTTGCTTGCTGACACAACCTTGCTTGCTGACAGTAAAGAGGACTTGAAGCACTTACTGATGAAGATCAAAGACTACAGCCTTCAGTATGGACTGCACCTCAACATAAAATAAAAATCCTGACAACTGGACCAATAAACAATATCAAGATAAACAGAGAAAACTTTGAAGTTGTCAAGGATTTCATTTTACTTGGATCCACAATCAATGCTCATGGAAGCAGCCGTCAAGAAATCAAACAATGTATTGCACTGGGCAAATCTGCTACAAAAAACCTCTTTGAAGTGTTGAAAAGCAAAAAAGTCACTTTGAGGACCAAGGTGTGCCTGACCCAAGGCATGGTATTTTCAATTGCCTCATATGCACGCAAAAGCTGGACAGCGAATAAAGAAGATTGAAGAAGAACTGGTGTCTTTGAATTATGGTGTTGGGGAAGAATACTGAATATAGCACGGACTGCCAGAAGTATGAAGAAATCTGTCTTGGAAGAAGTACAGCCAGAACGCTCTTTAGAAGCGAGGATGGCAAGACTTTGTCTAACGTACTTTGGGCATGTTATCAGGAGGGACCAGTCCCTGGAGAAGGACATCATGCTTGGTAAAGTACAGGGTCAGTGAAAAAGAGGAAGATCCTCAACAAGACGGACCGACATAGTGGCTGCAACAATGGGCTCAAACATAGCAATGATTGTAAGAATGGCGCATGACCTCGCAGTGTTTTGTTCTGTTGTACGTGGGGTCACTATGAGTTGGAACCGACTTGATGGCATCTAACAACATACACATATATATGTATGTATATATATTCATATTCAATAAAAGGCAAATTAACTCAATTCCTCAATGTAGTTTACATTTCTTTTGTGCTTTAAACACATTGGAAAGCAAAAGACATGTTCAGGGTATATAAAGTACAGTGCTTAAGTACAGTGTTGAGTAATCCAAAAGTAAAGTTCTAGAATGCAATATGAGAATACCAGGCATATATACACTTTGAGATTCTCAAATGTAGGAACCAGTTTATTGTTTAGAAAAGTAAAACTGTATATTGGTTTCTGACCAAATGTTAAACAGAGAAATTGTGGCCTTTAATTTCATTTGGCTTTATTTTACTGGAGACATTGATACAGTGGATATCTGTGGACTTTTATCTTCTCCAAAAAAAGAAAAGAACCATTGCTTTTGGTCAACAAATATTAAAACTGAGTTTACTGGGACAGTGTTAGCTCCTTATTAATGCACTCTCTAGCACTTTAATATACCCATAATGTAATGGTAACTGCCGTTTATAATGACAGGCTCAGGAGTTTCAAAGATTTTTAAGGGTCTTCTGAATCATTAAAAAATATGTATTTTTTCCAGCACAGTTCTAAAGCAAAATATGATTCATGTATTAAAATTCTTTGAATTTTGAAATTCATATGTGATGCATATGTAAAAGCTTTATCAATAAAATTATTTTAAATAACCATCACACCATATTTTCAGACCATGACCAAAACCAAGCTGCTTTTAAGTTCCAATTTGGTAGATCCAGGTCACTTTGGTGTGGGTCCCAATTGGCAATTTATTCACCTTTCCTTTTTTCTCTGTATTTTAGTTGCATTCATTGATTATTTCAATGTCTTATTGATTATTTCCTCTCTCTCTTTTCTCCCTCCTTTGCTGAATAAAAAAGTAAAAGTAGTTCAAGGTCACAACCCTTTCTGTGATTTAATCCAGCAGAGCAAGGCACTGCCAGCTCAGTCGCTGGGGTTCGACAAGACAATTTATTTATTCATCTGTCAGTAGAAGATGACACCTGTCTGGCATTTATCGTACAGATTTGCTGAAACTTTAATAAATAACAGAAAATACCTACAAAGATGATATGGGGAACTGGAATCCAATATGTTGAAGGGAAATATGTGTAAGAGAATTCCTTGATGCCAATGGAAATAGTATAAAACAAAGATTATAGCACTTTTACCAAACTGTCTTTTTCTTCTGAATTATAGACATAATAATGACTAGAACATAAGAAAGTGTAGAATTTCATGTATCTGAGAATTTTTTTTTTAAATCCCTTCTCCCTTTTTTTTTTTTTTAAAGTTGTCAGTTTTAACTTTCTGACATAATCAAATTTCTGTCACATGCTTATACTCTATGAGACTGTCAGCTGGAAAACATTGGAAAATAAGTGGAATCCTTTTTCAGGAGATGGTAATGTTAAAATAAAATGTGGATGGCATGAACAATACTATTGTAGTAAAGACCATATCAACGTGCTTTATCTGTTAGTAACAAGAAAATTTTTCAGAATACATCTAAGCTTGGGAAGGGGGAACATCAGTTTCTTTGGGTTTAGAAATCAAAATGTTATTAGGCTTAAAATTCATTGCTGGAGAAGAAATCCCATTATGCTTCTGCCATAATCTGTAATGGCTCAGCATAAAAAAAGTTTTTTTTTTTTTTTTTTTTTTTAGTCCTCACAGTGGGAAGACTACAGTTTGCTAAGAATTACTCATCACTAGTTCAATACTTTTCTTGTAAGAACTTTTAAAAAATTTCAGTTATTAGTAAATGATCCTCTTTTGTCCGACAAGGTAAGCATAGATGTCAACACTAGAGTGCACAATGGCTACTCAAAAGCAAATAATAAGAGACAAAAAAGCCCCAACACTCTCCTCTGATTCCCTTTCTAAAAATAAAACTTCTGGGTAAGTGATTACAAATTATTTATTTTGAAATAATTTATTCTGAAAGAGATGGTGCTCTTTTTAGAAAAGTCTGCCATATTTTTTTGCTATTATAAATAATGCAGTGATGAACACCTGTGAAATACATCTAGACAACACACTTATTTCCTCATGACCGGTTCCTAGGAATGGAATTACATCACCAAGGAGCAAGAATTTTTTAAAGTCCTTTTTCCTTTTTGACAGATACTGTTTAGCAGTGTTTTAGAATGTCCAATCCACAGCACTCTCACCAGTAATGAGAATTAGCCTTTTTTTAATTTCTGATAACTTAATAGGCTAAAAGATTGCTATTTTATGTTTCAATTCACATTGCTTTAATCACTGAGAAGGTTGAGTTTTTTCCCCCATATTTGTTAACAAATGTATTTCTCCCTCTGTGAGTTATTGTTTAATTGCCCTTTTTTCATTTTAAAACTGGAGTTTTCAATTTTATGATTTTTAAGAATAATTTTATTATTCTTCAGTCTATCATAATTGCGACAAATATGAAAACCTAGTTGGTTTGCTTTTAAAATTTTACATAGAAAGACAAGCATGTATTTTTATGTAGGCAAATCTACTCCTTTCCTTTTGTGATTTCTTCAATTTCTATAAGGATTTTTGTGTCTTTCCCACCCCTCCCCCACTTTAAAAACCTGAACATTACAGTTGGCTTTAATTCTCAATCAGATTGAAATTTATTTTGGTATATGCTATGAAATTAGAATCTAAGTCGGGTACTTTTTCAAAAAGTTATACAATTTACCCCCCAAAATTTGTTGAATAAATCAATAATTAATGATATTTCCCTTTTATTTGATTCACAGAGATGATAAGTGAGATAACTGATAAGTGATAAGTGAGATGGGTCTGGATCAATGTATAGAAATTGTCGTGGTTGAGGTGGGGAAGAAGGCATTCCTGGCATACGAATAGCATGAGCGTCACAGGGGAGCAAAAGGAAAAGAAGCAGTTGGAGATAGACTATTCTTACTGCAACTTACACTGGAGCCAGGCTTGGCACAGTCTCAAAGGGCATGCTAAGGAACCTGACTTTATCATGCAGAGTTTTTTTGAATAGAAGAGAATAATGATATTTGTCCTATGTAGATAATGATTCATATAAATTATATATCAACTACTAGAATTTGCAATCAATATAGTTGTTGTTGCTGTTGAGTCGATTCTGACTCATGGCGACCCCATATTTGCATAGTACAACTGCTCCATGAGGTTTTCAAGGGAGTGTCTTTTCAGAAACAGATCTGTATTTTTGAGGAGCCTCTGAATGGGTTTGAGTTGCCAACCTTTCAGCCAGTAGTCGAGCGCTGAACCATTTGTGCCATTCAGGGGCTCCTGTTATCAATATCAAAATATCATTATTAATGAAAACTAACAATAACAGATATGAGTGGTAATCATAAAGACTGAAGTTATTAAGGATTTCATTTTACTTGGATCCACAATCAACACCCATGGAAGCAGCAGTCAAGAAACGTATTGCATTGGGCAAATCTGCTGCAAAAGATCTCTTTAAAGTGTTAAAAAGCAAATATAATTACTTCTTAGTATAGACACAGGGTTGTTCCCTTCTTAAAAGCAGGGGCCATGTCTTAATTATCATTGTCTTCTTGCACCTAGCATAGCATAGTTACTAGGTACTAAATAGATACCTGCTTGACTGTTGAAGGTATGTGTTTAAGAATTATCAACAGAAATAAGTATACAACAGATAAGCTTCTAAATAAGAGAATATTGAAGACAAGCAAGAGAAAATGCAAGCAGTAAAGGAGGCAGAGAAGGAATTGCTGTAGAGCATGTACGAGAAAGGAAGGCATTATAAAGGATAGTACAAGAGAAAGAATGGACATTTACTTCTCAAATAAAAATTAAAATGAGGTAAAGTTTGTCAAAATTGTTTATTTTTGAAAACCTATATTTTGCAAATACCTAGAATTTAAATATGGTTTCTTCCCCCCAGTATCATATTAAATAATGTAATATTCACCTAATTATTCCTGAAAGAGACTCTACTATCACAGCCCAACTTGGAGTTGGCATTACTACAGGACTATATTAAACTGACTAGAGCTTTAACTGCAATTGAAAGAAGAGAATTTTTCCAGATGAATGTTGTGGCACAACGAATCATTTTTATAGGGCCTTTCTTGCCATGGTATTTTAACTCCCACCAAATAACTGGTGGGATTATGCAAATGAGATGATTGTGGCCCACCAAGGGGATTGGCTAGCTTGCTAACAATGCGTAAAGGTATATGGCATCCTTGTGGGGGTGGGGCCATGCAAATAAGGTATATGGGACCCTAACAAGGGGATTGGTCAGTTTTACTATCCCACTAGGCTTAAAAGAGAACCAATTCCAGAGCAGAAGGGGGACCTCACTACTACCAAGAAGAGATGGGAACAGAGTGCATCCTTTGGACCCAGGATCCATGCACTGAGAACCTCCTAGACTCAGGAGACAGAGAAAGCTGTAACACCAGAGGTGGCACAAGACAGTACGAAGCAGTGGCAGAGAAATGATGGCAGCAGAACCAGAAGACTGGCACGGGACAGCACAGTGGGCATCCCTGCTCACAGAGTAAGACAGTTACAGTGGGTATGCTGATCCACAGAGCAAGAGAGCTGAGCACCTTTGGGCAGGAAACACCCTAGTGGAGTGGGGTGCCTCCAGGCACTTGTTGGCAGAAAAAGGCTTGCTGACCCACAGAGAGCTAAGCACCTTCGGGTTGAGGGCCACTGGCAGAATGGGGTATCTCTGGGTGCTTACTGGCAGAGCTAAAGGGCTTTGTAACACTTGCCTGGGCAGGGCAGAGGCTGGGCCAAGGGGCCGAGGGCCAAAGACAGGCCTGCCTGCAGATATGGCTGTATATAAAAACTGTATACTGAGTCGTTTCTAATCCTGAGTTGCAACCTGTTATTTCACTAATAAACCCAATAACTCTGAGTATAGTCTGTGGGTTCTGTGTGGCCACTACAATGAATTATCGAACACAGCAAAGAAGTAGAGAATGCTGTAGGAGTGACAGTTGGTGTCAAAATTGGTAAAAAGATTGGAGAAAGGAGGCATGTCTGACCTCTGCCTCACAGGAATCAGCCTTGGGCTGATGTTGATTCCCTCCTCCAAGTTAGAGTAGGTCAGATGCCCCCACCATGCCATTTTTACATATACTCCCAGTAAAACAGCCAATTTGACTTGTCTGAATTTTCTCTCAACCCAATGGCTGTCTAGTTGTTTTACAGTTTACTGCTTAGTCCCAAAAGAAAGAACGTTTTTCTCACTAACACAGCTTTGTCAAGCCCAAATTTCTAATTCAAAGAAGTGCTAATCCATTTGCAAAGCATCTTAGTGAAGGAGTAATCATTCAGCCATAATCACTATTACTAATCATAATTACTTTAGGAATCACTAAGTGGTTTTTAACCAACATAAATAGAGGAGCACTCTCAGGAGCAGACGCTGGTCTGGAAGCCAGGGTAAGGTCTCATTAAAGAATCTTAGTGTGTGTTTATTTGAATGTAGGATGACGTGGCAGTGGGGAATTACTTTTATAGACTTTGTCACTCCCCTGTGGTACTCTAAAACCCAGAGCCACAGATTCTAGTAAAATGTTAACATGTGAAGAATGGGAGAAGGGCAAAATGGAACAATAGAGTAGGGGCAGAATTACCTAAGAGAGCAAACTCAAAAAAATGCTATTGGCATCAAGGATACCGAGATTTCTCAAAAAAAGCTGCCACATGTTCTTGTTTAAAAACGCAGCAACAAAACTCACCAAGGACACATGCTAAGATAAGGAAATTTGTAACCACAATGGAAGCAAGACCCTGTGCTCTTGTTTATTCCTCCCAACAATCAATAAAGAAACACAAAGCTTCCCAGTGAGTCCAGTAAGGCTAGCCCTTCTGACAGTCATAGAGGGACTGAATGCTCAGAACCCTCAAAAATGTAAAGGCTGTCTAGAGTAAGGCACGTATGAAGGAAAGACAAAAGGAAAAAAAAAAAAACAACGAAATTTAAAACAACAAAAAACTTAGCTAGAGCAAGATCAGATAGATATGTTCTAACATATATCCCTTAAATTCATATAACTGGCAAGCATTTACATACTAATTATCTAATTATCAGATCCTCTGACTAACCCTGTAAAGGTAAATAGGGCAGGTATCATTATACCTTTTTTATGAATGAGTAAACTGACGTTTAGATAAGATACATGACTTACCACTTACACACAAGAAGTTCAAATGGCCACCCTGAGATTTCAGACCATCTCCTAAATGCTAATATTATTCATTCCACCACACCATGGCTGCTTCAGTCTGTTGATGACGACACCTGTCTATATTTACAGGTCTTTTCCACCTCCTCAGTAGGGTCCTTCCTACCTCTTCAGTTTCAGCTGATGACCTTGCTTCTTTATGAAAAAAAAATTAAAGCAAACAGAAGAGAATTTCCTCATATCTACCACCTAGTACTAATGTCCTTTTACCTGTACCCCAAATACTTTGTCTTTTCTCATGTTATGATGGTTAACTATCTCCACTTCTACCTAAGGCCAATTCTTTTACTTATGCATTGATTCCCATTTCCCTTTTGCTTTCTTCAAGTGTTTGCTCTCTGCTGTATCAATTTTTCCTTCTTTATAGGATCATTTTAATTAGCATACAAATATGCTGTAACATCTTAAAAAAGAAAACAAACTCTGACCTCATATCACCTCTCTGAGCTCCATACAAGAATTAGCTGAATTTGCTGTTGCCATTTCCTCAAAATTCTTTCTCTCGAGTTCACTTTTGTCTCTACCATTCCTACTGAAATTACTCATTAAAGATACCAAGGATCTCCATCTCATAAAGTAGAAACATTAATCTCAGCTTTCACCTAACTCCATATTTTATCAGCCTTTAACTTAGTTGATCACCATCCCTTCCTTGAGATATTTTCCTCCTGTTGACTTCTGGGGCAATGCACTCTGCTGGTGTTCTTTCTAGCTTGCTGAGTCTCACTTTTGGTTTCCTTTGCTGGCCCTCCTCCTCCTCTCTCCAGCCTCTACATGCTAGAGCTCCCAGAGCTCAATCTTCACATCTCTGGTCAATACTCACATATTTTTTCAATTGTTCCAATAATGTTAAAAAAAAAAAAAAAAAATAACGTATTTTATATATATTTTTTTCTTGTCTGGGATCCATTCTGGGATTATACATTGCATTTATCTGTCATTTATTTGTTGCTGTTGTTAGTTGCTGTTGAATCGGTTCTGACACAGCCACCTCATGTACAGCAGAATGAAACACTGCCTGGTTCTATACCATCTTCACAGTTGTTGGTATGTTAGAGCCTATAGCTGCAACAATGGGCTTAAACATACCAACTGTGAGTAAATTATGAGAATACAAGGTTCATAAGTGCTGGACTTCCTCAGCTTAGTTCACTGCTGTATCTTCCAAGCCTGAAACATGGCATGTGCCCAATAAATATTATTAAATATAATAATTGCTAGTATTTACTGAGGATTTATCATGAACACAGGACTGTTCTAAGTTCTTTACCTGTATGAACTAATTTGATCTTCCTAACAATCCTATGAGGTAATTGTTATTATTATTACCTCAATTAAATACATGAGGAAACCGAGGCTCAGAGGTTAAGTAACTTGTCCAAGGTCACATAGTTAGAAAGTGGCAGAGTTGGGATTTGAACCTCTACATTTTGATTCTAGAGCTCATAACCACTAAATCTACATGAGCAGAAAAACAATTATTATATCCTGAGTGAACTGATTTCACTGAATTTATAGATATGCTCAATATGCAAAATTTCCTTCACTTCAGATGGCTTGGTCCTTTGTAATCCTATGGAATATGAGAACTGGTTAAAGCTAGTCGTCACTCAAAGAAAGAAACTCTTTATAATGTAATATAGCTCAAATGAAAAGCTAATGAAATGTGAGGCTATGCACACTTGGTGGTGCTATCACAAAAGTCATAGTTCTGGAATTATTTTGCACCTAGAATACAGGCTCTTGTCTTTAAAATAGAAAGACTATAAAAATAAGTAATTAGACAAATTAAATGATGAGAAATTGACTTATGAGAGAAGGATCTGGATCTAAATCTGTATATGGACTACATAATGGCTAAGGTATGGGGATGACTGGTCATCTGATAACAACTAATGAGATGAGAGAGCAATTATTTAATGAAGTATAAAGAAACATATCCCATAATAACAAATTAAGGGAAGGTCATTGTACTGTTTTCATTAAAAAAAAAAAAAAAAGCTTATAAAGGTAACAAAATGAGATTCAGTAAACCAAAGGGATGGCTAAACATAATGACTTGCTTTTAACTTTAGAAAAATTTATCCAAAACTGTGGACAGTTTTTTCTTTTCTTTTCTTTTCTTAGTACACAGTATTTCTCTATGTTGTTAAATAAAGAAAAGGCCTGGCATGTTAGTGAACATAAAAGGCTGTTTGTCTCTCAGCACTAAAGGGCATTTCTTTGATTGTTCTTTCCTTTTAAAATTCCATGTTTTAAACTAATGTAATATTGTAGAACTCTGCTTATTCAAGTAGAGGTTAGGGAGGATGCTAGGCTGTTAAGTTTTTCTTTTGCTCTGCTACACAAAAATGATACTGAAGAACATTCGGCTGGCCTCAAATATTGGAAATGATTACATTCTCTTATCTTCTCTGTTTTGTGAGGATAAAAGGCAGGTTGGTGTGTTTTTTAGTATAAACATTGTTTTGGCATTATCTGTATTGGGAACATTTTTACGGCAGGAACCATGAACCCTTTGAAACAGTTCTGCTTACAATTATTAATGGAGGAAGGAGCTAAAATTGATTTCTGAATTGATGCACCTGTTGGATCAATGAAAACTTAACAATAATTTTAGAGTACTTAACTATTGGGATAAAACCAGAAACATTTTAAGCAGCAATCAATTTCTAGTATATTAAAATTATATTTAAAAATGTTTTGCCCAATATTAAAATTTCCATTTCTTTTTAAAATCTAAACAATGTTCTATTTATTCAAAGCAGAGCAACAAAATGGTTAGAATTCAGGGAAGAAATTTTCTTTCTAGCAAGGTAATAATTTTAAATATTATTTTCATTACAAAATCATTATTGTTTTTCCCAACATAATTGTATGTGTATTGACAATTCTAAACAGTTACGGCATCATTACGTTAGAGAGTTGCTACTAATGATAAAATATTTTCAAAAATGAATAATGCTTTACTTTCCCATATGATTCATGATAGGATTCCCAGAAAGCAAACGACCCTGGAGTTTTAGAAATATGACTTAATTTATACGAAGATTATATCTGCCAAAAAAAAAAAAAATTAAATGGAATCTCCCTTTACAAATACTTCTATTTCAACCCCCAGGAGCTTGGTGATCTAATTCTGCCCATGGACCAGGCTGGTAACTCTGACTTTTGGGGAGGATGATGTCAGCAAGTCTTTTGCCTTGAATGCTATAAGGAATAAACACCTCCCATACATACCAAAAAACCAAATCAAACCCATTGCTGTCAAGTTGGTTCCAACTCATAGTGACCCTAAAGGACAGAATAGAACTGCCCCATAGGGTTTCCAGGGAATGCCTAGTGGATTTGAACTGCCAAACTTTTGGTTAGCAGTTGTAGCTTTTAACAACTACGCCACCAAGGTTTCCTCCCATACGTAGGTAAAGCTATTCTAAACAGCAACAGCAGATAGAGACAGGTATATTCAGCACCAGCTTCGTCCTTTGTTTCCATTAGGCTCTTTCAGCTCTAGTACAAATCTCTTTAAAAAAATACGGTTCTGTCTTACACTTCTTTGGTATTCTCCCAAGTGCACTGTGTATTACCACATAACATTCAGCAAGCCTTAATAAATGTTGACAAGCCAAAGTATTTTTTTACAGATCGCTTAGGCCAGGAAGGTTAAACGTGCATCCTTTTATGTACCTTGGTTTGTAAATTTAAATAAAAAGGCAAAATAAGATGCAAAAAGAGAAAAAGAAAAATAGGAATTAGCAAAGGGAAGAGGGAAAGGACATTTAAAAGGCCACTGGGACACGAAAGATCTAATTCCAATTCTGCCTCTTTCCTGGTGGGACCTCAGCTTTATATTTCCACACTAATTGTGTTCTCCTGAGAAAAGCTAGTTTTAAGAAAAAAAATTTTTAACGAGAAAATTAAAGTAGGTGGTAATGGAAAAAATATTGTCTATTCATACTTTGGTATCTAAACTCATTTCTTAATTAAGAACCCAATTTAATTACCAACTTTTAGAATTACCAACCTTTAGAATTGATAGTACTTATTTTATGAGACAGTTTAGGGAACTAAAGGTAATTATAAAAAAAGAAAATTTAAAAGGGACAAGTTCCAGGCAATATTGCAAATACATTTTATCCTCATGGGAACACAATCAGGTTAAAAACCTTTAGGGTGATCTACTAAATGACAACAGGCATATTTGAGATTGAGGCCCTATACCAGGAAAATATTTCATTTTTCCCTATACTGAGGAAAGCTTATAAGTATAGAAAGTTAGGAGAGGCTAAGAAATTACGGAGAACAGGGAAAGTCTCAAGGGAAAGAGACTAAGAGAAATAGAAAGATTTTTTTTTAAGACATTTGCCATCTGTGCCTCTCAAAAAGATGCCAGGCAGCTCCCCAGCCTATGGGTTGGGGAAGCTCTTCTCACAAACCCTGGAAGATATCCCATTAGGTTTCCCCACTAGGAAGATAATAAAGAGTAGCAGATGGGATCCTGTGACTGGCAGGAGGTTATTTGGAAATGGAAGGCCATGAGGTTGGTGGTGTTCACTGTTAACTCAGTTAACCTTTCCTTCCCTTCATTTTTCTTTTAACGAACTCTCTAATTTTACATGCTGAGTTCTCTACCAATACTATTCATATCTGGCTTGTCTTTTTTATTTATTCAGTTTTCAATTTTTCTCTCTCTCTTTTAAAGTCTTTGCTTATTTTTCCAACCTCATATGTTTGAGAAAGGTACTTTTGTAATTTTCTACCAAAAGATTTGTAGTTGTGCCCCAAACTGAACAAAATTAATGCATTAAAAATACCGTAGTACTGCAAATTTCTGTATATGGGCAAAGAATAAGCGTGCTTTTAAAGAAAGCAGTACAGAGATCTGCCAAACCTGGAAACTTACTAATATATAAAAATATTACTGCTCTAGTACTTTTCTAAATTTGGAACAGTTCTATTTTACATTGACATGTGAAACCCATACTTATAGTCAATATCTACAGTTTTGTAGAAAAATAAGAATCTCACAACTCTTCAAATTGGATATTTGATATATAAATACATTTCTGTGTAGTCACAAGAACCATAACAACTCAGTATATTAAAAAATTTACTGAAAGTGCTAGAGACAGAACACATTTGGGGCATATTTTGCTTTCTTTCAAAGCTATTAATATTCCAGAAAGCATATTTCAAAGATCTTTTTAAGGAAATAAATTTGCCCTAACTACAAAAGCTTTTCATTTCTATTACTGTTTTAAAATAGGCTAACTTCTACAAGCCCACTGAACATATCAAAGCATGATTCTGGTTTGCATGACGACAGGCATTTTCTACTCTAGACTTGAGCTTTCAGTGCCAACATCATTAAGGGATTCTTCAAATTATGTTTCAAATGTCATTTTCCCTCAGGATTTTCACTTATATCTAATTAGACTACTTACTCCATGCCATGTAATCCCTGTTGCCAAAACTGCTAAATGCTTCAATAGGAGGAGGGCATCAATAGAGCAAGACAGATGTAATGTCACTGGTTAATAATAGAGGTGTGAAGCAGCTGCCTTAATTATGAAGCTTATTAATTCATGGTGTTAAAAAAAAAACTTGGCAAAAGTTCTTATAAAATACCTAACTTTTTCAAAATAGCATCAGTGTGTTTAAAACTTAAAATATATGTCTTCAACGAGGAATCCTGAAATAATTATTTGTTAGTAATTAACATCTGCATTTAAGTACCTATAATTCTAGGTTTCAAGGTCACATAGAATTTTAAAAGTTTTTTAATTTGATTTTTATATGGATATAGCTGTACATATCAGTGCTTTAAAATTTTTTATATCTGGAATTAAACCTCAGGTTACAGATAGAATATGTCTAGGAGAGGAAGTAAGGTATAGGGCAAAGAGATCTGAACACTTATTTTCTGTTGGACCTGGTACAATTTAACCTCCTTAAACTTCAATTTTGTTATCTGTGTGGAAACCCTGGTGGCATAGTGGTTAAAGTGCTACGGCTGCCAAACAAAGGGTCGGCAGGTCGAATCCGCCAGGCGGTCCTTGGAAACTCTACGGGGTAGTTCTACTCTGTCCTGTAGGGTCGCTATGGGTAGGAATCGACTTGACGGCACTGGGTTTGGTTTTGTTTTTTCGGTATTAACATTTACCATGAAACATGTTAGAGGATTATAAATAATGCATATAAAATGCCTGGGATGTAGTCAGTGCTCAATAAAAGGCTGTTAGTACTATTTTTTAATGTAATAAAAAGTTGATGTATTGGAAAGACAAGGTTTATATAACGGGATTACTATTTCAGAATAAAATTAATGGAGAGTTTCAATAATCTTTGGTCTATTTCACTGTCATTTAAAGACAATGAAATCTAAAAATGTAAGTCAGGCACAGTTTAACTTTTTAACAATAAAGAGTAAGTACATACAGACTTCTCAAAAGAGGTACCATGAGAGAAAAAACAAACAAACGTTAATTGAAGTGTGTTTTATTTTTTCAGAGTTGATTGGAATAAAGGTTCTTATATTATGGAATAATATCAACAGAAATTTGTACCTGAAAGTACAACAGTTTGCCAAATTAAAAACAATAAAAACCCCCAATATTCTGAATGATAAAAAATGTTCCTAAATATTTTAGACAGCCAACAGAACAACTAGTGCAAATGCCACACGGGTCCAGTCCTAATCCCTGTTCCTTGGTGCCTAACTCAATGATCATCACACCAAATATGAGAACATGTCCACCTTCTCCTTTAATTATGTAGTAGTTTCATCACTAACAAATCCACTCCAGTCCTTTTTGAATTTACATATTTTTTTGGCCTATATTCTATCACCTGAAGTAATAAATCCTCTGAGTTTATTGCTTGCAGGACCAGATGGAACTTCCTACTAACTGAAAACGTACTGTGTTCAAGATCCAAAGAATGCTTCCATTCATACTCCTTGATTTTAATTTCAGCTCACCGGTCAAAGCCTTTGCCTTTCTGAAATGCCCTAATTGTAAGTCTTCTATCGTCTGAGTAGCTTACTTTGGGCCTATTTAGACTTTCTCCATGACGTCCTTTTGATACAGGGCCACCAGAAATGTATATTGCAAATCTCCCCCATGAGGAAGATTAACATGAAGGACAAAATATTATTTCCTGTTTTGTTTTTAGATACACTTTTTTGATGATGGGCAACATTCTGCTGCCATTCGTGGAGTATGCTGAGCTGATGTCCTCCAACAGTGGAAACATCCAAGTCTTTTCCATGGTTTATTACCATGAGCATAGTTTATATATACTATCAATGCACATACACAAATATATACACATATAGTATATGTATACATATATAAGAAGTTTCTCATTTTTGTTCACTGTTCTACCTCCTGTACCTAGAAAATGACTTATATATTGTAGGCACACAATAAATATTTTTGGGTGAATCAATATACGACTGTGAGTAGAAAGGTGACAGATGGAACTTAAAATGGACAAATGTAGGGTAAAACATTAAAGATAAAAGCTCTAAGTTATACACACTTCAGTATACCCTTAAGATATTTCTTTAGACAATTTAATTTAGCTTAGCTCCTTACTATTTGGAAGAGTTTAGTTTCATCTGTACACCAGAAATTTCCTGTTGTCTCCAACCTCCAGTCAAAAGGGTGACACTGTCAATATAATACTATTCTGCAAACTACCAGGCTGACCCTAGCCATCCTACAGACAGAAGAAGAAAAAGGCTAGAATTTAGAAAATTGGGCATAAATGGGCCTAACATATGGAATTTTTACCAGACCTGACAACCTTCTGCTAGGAAATACTGAGGGAAGCAGCAGCTTATAGTGGCAAAAAACACTATCAAAGAAAGCATATGAAGAGGTGGCCTGATTAAATATTTTCTCTTTTACATGCTAAAGAAAAGGTCTTTTCTTGTAAATATCACAAAGGAAATAAAATTGTATATCCCTGTTTAAAAAGAATCTCTCATTCTAACTTCAGAAAAGTTGACAGTAATATGGAAAATGCTTAGATAAAGGGTAAGAATTCCAGTTCACTTAAATAAAAGGAAAACAAAAACAAAACCCTACAGCTAAGATTGAAATTCCAGATACACACTTTCTCTCAAAGAAGGCAGGTCTAAAAGAAGGTAACAATCATCAGTTATGAATATATATGATCAAGAGATAATCACTTGATAACATGTTTTGATGTTAATTGGAGAGAAATAATAAGTTTATATATTTTTAAATGTTTGGTGAAAGTTAATCAATGTTTTAATATTTTCTTACTCTCTGGTTGCCTACTAGTTTATTTTCTCTGTGCCAACAATAATCACCTTGCAATATATTCTGAGAGTCTAAAAGAAAACTATGAACACAATTTCTACACTAACATTAATACCCAAGAAAACAAAAACTAAAGACAAATATGTAGAATACTAAAATAATGAAATAAGAAATTATGAAAAAAAATTTCATGTGCTGCCAAAATTAAATTTATGAAAATATTATAGTGAGTTCAAATCAATACTCAAGAGAAGAGAAGCTTTTCAGTCGTGATCTTCTCAGAATACTAAACATTTCCGGAAATTTAAAAAAAAAAAGTTTAAAATGACTTCAGAAACATCAATGAGACATCTTAGTAAAAGAAGATGCTGATAGTGGATAAAGTTTTGATACTATACTAAATTGCTAAAAAACATAATGAATTTTATTAGGTATTATAGTAGCAAAAAATAATGATAATAGAAATAGGTCTCTGAAACACAAATGCTATCCCCAATGCTTTTCTTTGCTCTGCACTGCTCCCTATAGCTCATCCTGCACCCTGTAGCCCCAATATGACTGCTTTTTTCTCCTCATCTCAAAATCACGAGAAGCTTAATATGTGTTTCTGGAAGTGAGAGAAGGGAAGAAACCAAGGCTCTGTGGGTCATTTAGGAGTCTGTGGCGTGGTCACAAAAAATATTCAAAAACACTTCTCAGTTAAGAAAAACAATGTCTAGCGATTACATTATAATTGCAACCCAGTAACATCCCAGAACTCACACTCAGGATGGAAAGCAATTCTTCAACACTGCATTCTGGTTTCAAATGCTCCTTGAACATTTTAACTGTTTGGTGCTTCAAATAGTAATAGGAGGCAATTCGGCCATATGTCCGAGTTTCAATGCTCCGATTATCCTATTTCAAAAGAAAGATAAAATGACATAAATAAAAATACAACAGAAGTATGTAAATTAATAAAATGAATAATCCATACTGCAGATTATTATTGCAACAACTTTGATAATGATTTTAGTTATCATTAGAAGCAAAAACCTTACTGTTAAAAAGCTAGGCAATCTTTACAACTGGAATATATATGCTGAATCTTACCTCTCCAATTTTAATACAGTAGGAATGTTCCAACTCAACCAGGGACTTTTCAACCAGATTAGATAGAAATTTGTTCACAGAATCATGGCTCACATCACCCAAACTGTAGTAGCTAAAAAAAAGCAAGGTTATTATTTGTTTTAAGACATTTTCTCTTAAAACTATCACCTCAGTTTCATATTGTCCTTTTCAGAATTTCAAAAACATTACATTTACAGCAAATCAAAGAAATGAAGCAACTGCAATTACCATTTCTATTTTACATATCAAAAGCCCCATATGAAGGTAAGTTCACACTGATGGACAATGATAATTTATTAAAAATATGTAAGATAAGCAGATAAAATTCTGCATCACCTCAAAAAAATACTAACTCCAGTGTTAAAACTGGCATTACTTAAATTTACACATCTACACTAAAATTACACACTGAATTTAGAAATTCTTTGATATACAGAATTTTCCTTTTATGTATAAAACCCATCCACAAATCAAAATATCAAACCCACTGATGTTGAGTTGATTCTGACTCATAGTGACCCTATAAGACAAGGCAGACTGTCCCATACGGTTTTAAAGGCTATAAGTCTTTACCGAAGCAGATCGCCACATCTTTCTCCTGTGGAGTGGATGGTAGGTTTGAACCACTGACCTTTTGGTTAGCAGCCAAGTGCTTAACCACTGTACCACCAGGGCTCCTTAAAACCCATCCCCAGTAACTTCGAAATGCTCAAAGAAGCACTGATTTGCAAGGTAGATGAGTTCTTTTAGGAAATTTAGTCAATTTTTGCTCCCTTAGTGCCAAAGGAATAAATGTCATCCTAATGAGAAGGACGTCTTGCTTGGCAAAGTAGAGGGTCAGCAAAAGACAGGAAGACCCTCAACAAGATGGACTGACACTGTGGCCGCAATGAAGGGCTCAAGCATAGCAACGATTGTGAGGATGGCACAAGGCTGGGCAGTGTTTTGTTCTGTTGTACATAGGGTTGCTGTGAGTTGGAACCAACTCAGTGGCACCTAACAATAACAATAATGACTGCAAGGAACGTCATCAGGCTGAAAAACAAACATTCCAACTAAGCTTCGATATACAGAAAACACATGGGTCTAGCTCTGTATGTTTTCCAAGAAAAAACACTAAGGACATGCAATTCAGTTGAATGCTCCTCCCTGCAACTCTGGAACGTTCTTGGAAAATCTCTATGATTACTAGGACTCTGTGCCTGGGAACAGATCAAAGGGCAAGGGACTGCATTTATAGTCACGGCAGTTCTCTATATTCCTGTTAGGTGAAACCTCTACCCGTGTCAGCATGGAGAATTTATATGGCCTACCTTTCCTCCCCCTACTCAAATCAAGAAAAAAGAGTGGAAAGTGACCTCAGATAACAGGCTCTCATCAATGAAAACCCTGCATGTGTACAGAAATAGGAAAAGGACCTTCACAGCCTAGGAAAAGAGTGTTTACAATCTAAAATGGGACAGTCAGGCCTAAAGGATACCACAAACTGAGAAGGATGGGGAAACATTGTCCAATATGGAGATTTTTATGATTTTTTTTTTTCTTTCTTCAAAAGGAAAGACTTGGGGCCAGTAAACTATAATTTTTTTTTTTAAATATGCAAAGGAGGACTTCAATCACGGCAGGATATATCTTCATTAGAAAGAGAAGTTAGCACAAATGGCTACCTATACCCAAATATGAGACTCTCCACTAAGTAATGATTAATAAGAAACCACTGGAATAATTTAGGAAATATAAATCATAATTATATGCTAAGGATTTGCATTTTCAAAGAAAAGTAATACTGCATTTTATACAAATAGCATACACTTTCTGTGTCTGTTTGCTGGCCACTCCCCGCCCCCCACTCCGCCCAAGGCACTCTCACAAGTGCCGTCATGCATAGCATGGTGTGCTTATGAAAATACCTGGCCGGGTAGCCAGCAAACGAATGCAGAAGGCACACATTATTTGTGTAAGATACGGTAGTTACCTTTTAGTCCATAGAGAAATTATTCTTTCCTGGAAAAGTTCTTGTCATGAACCAAAATAAAGCAATATTTATCAAGGAGCAGGTAAATAAGTATTAAACCTAGAGCTGGAGTTAACTTATACCAAATGTATCAGTGATGCAGTAGTCACAGCAGCTCGGCTGCTAACTGAAAGGTCAGCAGTTTGCATTTACCAGCTGCTACGCGGGAGAAAGATGTGGTAGTCTGATTCTGTAAATATTACAGCCTTGGAAACCCTATGGGGCACTTGTACTCTGTCCTGTGGGGTTGCTATGAGCCTGAATCGACTTGACGGCAATGGGTAATGGATACAAATTTACAAGTAATCAGGCATATAAGGAAATGAAAAACCAGCATTACAATGCATTAGAAAATATTCCCTTTATTCTGGAAAATGACTAAAAAAGAATATTCAATTAGAATAACTTCTGCTTTAGAAGTGATAATAAAAATTCTGGACATCCAAAGCCCCATAGGAGACAGATTCCCCAAGCCATTCTAAATTACTAAAAATATACTTTCTCTTTCATTTTTTTTCTATGAAATAAAATTCATCAGCTAAACTTTTTGCAGCATAAGTGCTTACTTTTTATTTCACATTCTTTGGCTTGCTAAACCTATAAATTTTCCAACACTATTTTCAGCTATTTCAGTTATTCAAAGAAATAACTTTATTAATATATGATTGATAAAGTTATTTCTAAATTGAAAACACTAGTGAAAATGTGCCTAGGACACAGTAAAACTGAGCCCATTGCCATTAGTTGATTACAGAGTAAAGCTTCCCCGTAGGTTTTCCAAGGCTGTAAATCTTTCTCCTGTTGAAAAAGACTGCCACATCATTCTCCTTTGGAGATGCTGGTGAATTCGAACTGCCAACCTGACAGCTAGCAGCCGAGTGCTTAACCACTGTGTGCCAGGGCTCCTTAGGACACTACATAAGTAGTATCATTTGTAGGACAAGAATCAAGCTATTCTCTATGCAATTAACATTACAGAAGGAAGACATTTGGAAAATAATGTTATTGTGAAATACAAAGTTAAAATTTCATTTTTAATCTATGAATTTATTAGATCATTTGAAAGAAAAATTCCACTGATGCTGCTACTGATCACAAGCCATTATCCTATAAATATAACTGGAATGCAAACATCACAATTTTATGCTTTAGTGAATTAATACACAAATAATACTTAAAACCATAAGTGACAACAACTTTCCTTCAAAAATTATAGTTTCTTTTTTATATTTATTTTATTCATTGTTTTATGTATTTAGAAGATACATTTTGATGAGCTAATATTCCTTCCAAAGTTTCTTTATTTAAGTCTATTGGTAAATTTTTTGAACTAATATGTGACTTTCATCCAGATAAAGTACAGTCAGGGTAGACATTTCTTAAACATTTAAAACAAGTTGTTGAAAAGAAAAAAAAATCAACTAAAATCTTATTTCTGAGGCTAAAACAAATTATCTGACTATGACAAGTAATCTAACTTGCTAAAAATTACCGCATTTCTTTGGAACTATCTTTTAGGTCATATAAAGTTTTGAGAGATATGTATTCTGACACTTTGATGAATAAAGGATAGAATTTAGATTCATATATTTATCATTAGCATAATATGATTTGTGCTTCTATCAAGTGAACTTCTGTCACAGTGCAAGTTCGAGCCTAAACAAATATAAGCATTTAGTTTAAAAGATTACATATCATTAAATTCAATAATTACTTTAGCAATTTAAAAAGCATGCAAGAGCTAAGGATAAAGGTCTGTTTTCATGTTGTACTCTCCACGGTACAAAATTTATAATTTACTGCTTATTTTAAACAGACATATTACACAACTGTTTAATTACAGATAATGGATACAATGTAGTTTCATGTTCACTGCATTGAATCATCAAGTCATTATCTTCTTTTTGCCATAAACACATAGCCTATCTTTTTGTCAGCATGCTATTTCATTTATTTCACAGCAAAACCCAGTTTTACAATAATTGACTTGTCAGAAGCTCTAATTTATGAGGCTGAGCTCTGTAAGATTTCTCTATATTGGACTCAACCTGCACACAAGCAGGGTTGAATATTTACAATGCTGTTAACAGGTGCTGAGTTGTTTAATGATTCTAATAGCCACAAGCATACTGAGAAAGCCAGCGGGATCACAATTACAGGCTGTTTGAACACAACAATTACTAGTCCCCTGAGAGGTGTGAAAGTCAAAGGCAGTTTGATACTGACAGCATTCAGCACCTGGGCTAGACAAGCTAACTTCTATTAGCAGTCCATTGGGAAAAAGTCATAACAAATCTCTCCCTATCATAAAAATTTACAAAGTTCATAAAATTTAAACAGTCAAAAACTGAAGCCACTTTTAAGAAATTATCTTTACAAGATCTTATCAAAGGATGAGCAAGAACACCACACACGAAACCTCAAGTTATCTTTTTCAAATCTTAATAAGGATGAAATTTCACCAGTTGAGGACAAAATAGATTTTACAGTAATGTAAAACACAGATAAAGTTACACCGAACAGTTTGGATTTAATGTGAACAGAAGCAGTCATTTCCTGTTTGCTTTACGTAAACCTGGCCAGAGATCTCGCTGGGAAATTTTTCATCAGTCTTGAACTGCTGCTGCTATAGCTGTCAGTACTGGGAAGTTGTTTATTACAGCACCATGTTTTTTTATGTTCAGATTATGCAGCAGTAATAATGACACAAATAATGAAAGTGGTTTCAGGGACAGCTGAAACAACCACAACCTTTTTGTTCTAGAAATATTTAAAAGCTTTCTCAGGGAAAAACAGTAAAATTGAACATACAAATTGAATCCAGAATTCAATTTGGAATGTGTTTTATGAAAGCACCGGTACATGTGCTTATATACATTTGGCCAAGCTAATGTACGTATGTGTCTCTATATACACACATCAATATATATTTAATAAATACACATCATTTTATGCAAATAAAAAAAACATGCAAGAATATAAATGTATATAATAGAGCATTTTCCAGGAATAGTGGGCTGACATCTTCATCAATATACGTTTTGGGGAGGAAGTGGTGGGCGGTACTTTACAGTACTATGATTAAATGAAGGAGGTTGGGGAATTTGGTCATATTTTTATCTATATATAACCACATTCAAGAATACTGTTATTCAAATTCCCTATTTTATGAAGTACCTTTTTATCTCCTTGACATACCTTTTTTTTTTTTTTTTTTTTGAGAGATGTGTTAAAGTCTCCCAACACAACTGCAACTTAGTTCATTTCTTGGATCTCTTTCATTTTTTGCTTTATATATTTTGATGTTATTTCAAGTTATTTAAAAATCTATAACCTCTATAACTTCTTAGCGATTGTGACTGTTACCAATACGAATCATTCTTTTGTCCCATTTAATCCTTTTTTGTCTAGAATCTCATTTTAATTCTACAACTATTGCTTTCATTTTATTATTTTTCTTAACATCTTTCTCAATCCTTAATTTTCAACCTTCCTACGTCACTTTGATTTAAGATGTTGCTTGCTTAGCTAGATTAAGGAAAAAAAAAAAAAAAACCTCAATCTGAGAATTTGTCTTTCATTTATAACATTTGTTACTATAGTTGAACTGACTGATGACATGAGGAGATTATGTCACTCTTCTCCTCAAAACCCCATGATGTCTTCCATTTCACCCAGAATGAAAGTCAAAGTCCTTACCAGGGTTTATAATGCCCCACATGACCTGTACTACCACCTGTGCCCAACTTCCTTAACTGCTGCTCTTGCTACTCTCCCCCTCATTTATTTCACTCCAGCTGCACATTCTCGTTGTTCCATAAATACACCAGACATGCCTGCCTTAGAACCTCTCCCCTTCCCTCAGCCTGAAACGCTCTTCACCCAGATATTCATGTGCTTAACCTTCTCACCTCTTTCAAGTCTTTGCTCAAATGTTAGCACTTTAATGAAGCCCATCCTGCCTCCCTACTTAATACTGTAATCTCCCTGCCCTACTCCCTGGTTCTCCCACTCTTCCTTACCGTGTTCTACTTTTTTCCAAAGCACTTACCACCTTGTAACATACTTCTAAATCTACTGGCTGTGCTGCAAGAATGTAAGCTCCACAAGAGCAGTGATTTTTGTCTGTTTACTAATTTAGTTCAAAATGCCTTATTCTGTACCTGGCATATAGTTAGGTGCTCAGTAAATGTTTACTGAATTAAAAAAATAAATTTAAATTTTAAATGCTTATACCTTATTCTTTTAGGAGACTACATGATTCTTGAGACAGGAAATCATTACTTAGGTTTCTACTACCTTCCAATAGAACCTAATACAGTTACAAATCACAGCATGCTCTTTTTAATCTTTATTACCATATCTATTCTGGACTGGCTAACTTACATGGCAGGGGCTTGGGCACAGGCTCCTACTTCAGAATCATGATGGTCTCAAGTCTTAACCTAGTCAGATGTCTTGAAATATGTATAGGTAGCTACTAAAGGTCACTCAGTATGTATGGTTGAGAGTGGATAATCTACCAGCTCCTGAAAATCAATTGAAGCTGCATTAATCAATACGTGACTGGATGTTTAAGGCTGCTAGAATTTGGCTGGATATAAGGGTATTGCAGGCAGGAAAACAGTGATATCAAAAGCAAGAAAGTGAGAGGAATCTCTTACCTAGCAGTAGTGTGGGTTGATGTCTCCTTTAATCTACCCTAGCCCCTCTGGTAGTGAGGAACCCAATTCTCCTCTGGGGAAGCAAGGGGGCAGGAAAAGCAGCAGCTACAACTACTGTATGTCCTAAGCCAATTCATCAGAATCACTGCACCAAGACAATGAGCTCTTCTGACTCCCAGAATTTCCTCTGAGGGAAAGGTAACCATCAAAGTAACAGAGGCAATGGGAACTAAGGAATACTAGTATATTGTACTGACCAGGAAAAGACCTGGAGATGTGCTCCCATAAAGATTATAGCCTAAGAAACCCTATGGGGCAGTTTCATTTTTTCTTAGGGTTGCTCTAAGTTGGAATTGACTCAGTGGCACACAACAACATAGCCTTGTGAGGAGGACAGGCCCTAAGCTGTCAGTACTCAAGAAGTCCCCTGGCTCACAGGCTCAGTATAATTTAATTTATAACCCAAGTACATCCCCTCAGAATTTCACCCTTTGTCCACCCTGCTAAGCATTCCAAGCTTCTTGTTCTGTCCCTAATCGTTTATTACAATCACATGAGAATTTTCACACCGTAATATTACTAACACACAAAGCAGTTTGTAATTGGAGCAACAGGCAGTGATACCTACTCCAGTTTCTCTTAGTGCGGTTCTACTCTGAATGGGGTCTCCAACTGTACTCTTGGCTCATCTCACTCTCAGGGCTGAACAACGTAAACACTGGATAGTTTCCTACTTATCGTCTTGTCTCTAAGCCTTATCTAGTTCCCACCTCCAATACAATACATTTAATTTCTGATCAATATTGCCTGTCAGCTTGCAAACCAGGCTAGATTGGGGATAGAACACAAGTAGGTTAAGCAACTGAAGAACTATGGATGCAAAGGAGAAGAAATATTAAAAAGCAAATTTGAGGTTTGAAGTCAAGGTAAACAGATGCAGAGTAATATCATTAACAAAAGTAAGGAAGATAGATTAGAGGAAGATTTTGATAGTTATATGATTAATTCAGTTCTAGACATGCTGAGTTTGAAATTATGGTGAGAAATACATGAGGCAACATTCAGAAGTCTGGTGGAGAAATAAGACTATAATTTGGTAGAGAGATCAGATTGGAGTAATGTACTTTTGGGGTCTTTCACACAGTTGAGAAATATAAAGGATCTCTAGAAAAGATTTTTAAATATTATGTACCGAGAAGGACAAAACATCACTTCTGCAGTATTCTTGCCAAAAATGCATAACACAAATTTAGCAATGATGAAACTTCAGACAAAACCAAATTGAAAGACATTCTACAAAATAACTGGTCAGTACTTTTCACAAGAGTCAAGGTTATGACAGACAAACAAAGGCTGAGGATAAATCCCACTTGATCATGGTATATAATCCTTTTAATATGCTTTTTGATTTGGTTGGCTAGTATTTTGTTGAGGATTTCTGCATCTATATATTCATATGGGATATTGGTCTGCAGTTGTCTTCTCTTGTGGTGTCTTTGACTTCGGTATTAAAGTCATCCTAGTCTCACAGAACGAGTAAGTGTTCCCTCCTATTTTCTGGAAGAGTTTCGGAAGGATTGGAGTCACTTTTATAAATGTTTAGTAGAAATCCTCAATGAAATCATCTGGTCCAGCACCTTTTGTTTTTGGGAAGTTTTTAATTACTGATTCAACCTCTTCACTTGTTATGGTTTGTTAAGATCTACTTCTTCTTGAGTCATTGCAGGAAGTTTACACGTTTCTAGGAATTTGTCCATTTCATCTGGGTTGTCTTATTTGCTGGCGTACAATTATTCAAAGATTCTCTTATATCCTTTTCATTTCTGAGGGTTGGTTGTAATGTCTACACTTTTATTTCATTTTTTAGATACTTACATCTTCTCTCTTTTTTTTTTCTTTGTCAATCTAGCTAGAGCTTTGTCAATTTTTTTGATCCTTTCAAAAAACCAACTTCTGGTTTCATTGATTCTCTCTACTGTTTTTCTATTTTATTTATCTTTGCTTTGATCTTTGTTATTTCCTTCCTTCTGGTAGCTTTGGGATTGTTTTGCTCCTTTTTCTTCAGTTCCTCAAGTTGTAGAGTTAGATTACTGATTTTAGATTTTTATTCTTTTTTTTTAAATGTAGGCATTTACTGTTACAAATTTCTCTGTGAGCAATGCCTTCACTATACTCCATAAGTTTTGGTATGTTGTGCTTTCATTTTCATTCAACTCTAAATATTTTCTGATTTCTCCCTTTATTTCTTCCTCTACCCAGTGGTTTCTAGTGTGGTGTTTAATTTCTATACATTTGTGTATTTTCCAGTTTTCCCTTTGTTAGTAAATTTCTTATTTCACTCCATGTGGTTAGAAAATATGTTTTATTTATTGAGCCTTGCAATGTGACCTAACATATGGTCTCTCCTTGAGAATGATCCATGTGCACTGGAGAAGAACATACATTGTGCTGTGGAAGGATGTATATTGCGTCGTTGTTGGGTGGAATGTTCTATATGTATCAATTAGGTCTAGTTGGTTTATAAGTGTCATTCAGGTCCTCTTTTACTGATCTTTCTAGATGTTCTGTCCATTATTGAAAGTGGCGTATCAAAGTGTCTGTGACAGTTAAGATTGTGTGGCAACTTGGCTGGGCCATGATTCTCAGTGTATTGGTAGTTGTATAATGTTGTGATCACTTCTCTGTTGAAATCTGATATGTGGTCACCCCCATAATGGAATCTGGTGAGTGGTACCAGTGGGGGTGGGGCCTGTGGTAGCTCACTGCTCCCTCAGCCTTCATCTCTCCGCCTTCTGCTGCCTACTTCCTTCCTGCTCACCTTGCCAAGGTTGTTGGGTTGTTTTGAATCCAGCAGCGGTCCCTTGTCTGACCTCTGGCTCTTATCTGTCCATCTTGGGATTCATTGATCTTCCCAGCTTGCAAGTAAGAGCTCCCTTGGGTTCGCTAGGCCCTGCAGCTACGTGAATCAAGAGAAACCTTGTGGTCTTGCCTGACAACCTTGGGGGTTCCTCAACCTTCACAGCCTGTGAGTGGAAGCCCTGCTCTCTGACCTGCTCATCTTGGGTTCACCAGCTTACGTGGCTCCATGAATTGAGAAAGGCTTCTATCCTGATCCAAGGCCTTGGGACGTTCCAACCTCTACAATCGCGTGAGCTGTTCCCTTGATATCTCTCTCTATATATTTATATGCTTTACCAGTTTTGCTTTCTAGAGAACCCAGCCTAAGAAGTCTCCAACTATTATTGCTGCACTATCTATTTTTCCATTAAATTCTGTGTTTTATATATTTTAGGGCTCTGATGTTAGGTGGATATATATTTATAATTGTTATATATTCTCAATGAATTGACCCTTCTATCTTATGTAATGTCCACCTTTGTATCTTATAATAGATTTTGATTTAAGTCTACCTTATTTCTTATATCTTATTAAAATTGCTACCCCAACTCTCCTTTGGTTACTATTTACATGGAATTTTTTTCATCCTTCCACTTTCAACATATTTGTGTCCTTGGGTCTAAGATGCGTCTCTTGTAGACAGCATATAGTTGGATCTTGTTTTTTTTTAATCCATTCTGCCACTTTCTGTTTTTTTGATTGGAACATTTAGTCCATTTACATCCACAGTAATTACCAATAAGGATGGATTTACTTCGCACTCCTTGGAAACTCCATGGGGCAGTTCTACTCTGTCCTATAGGGTCGCTATGAGTCGGAATCGACTCGACGGCACTGGGTTTTTTTACTTCTGCTATTTTGTTGGTTTCTGTGTACCTTATACCTTCTTTGTCTTTCATTTCTCTTAATACTGCCAACTTTTGTGATTTGTTTTTTTTGTAGTGGACAATTTTGATTCCCTTCTCTTTTCCTTTTGTGGGTATTTTTTTTAGCATATTTTCTTTATGATTGCCACAATGACTACATTTAACATCTTATACTTACAATAAAAAAATTGTATTATAACCTGGTCTAAATTGATACCAACTTAACTTCAATTAACATGCAAAACTGTATACCTAAAATGTCTCCCCTGCCATTAATTTTGTTATCACTTATAATTTTATACATCATGTGCCCTTATTCAGGTATTCTTTGCACTGTTTTTGGTAAGCCTCAAACTATTTCAAAATGCAAAGTTTAAAAATAAAAACAATTAAAAAAAGGAAGCACACACAAAATACAGTATACTTGCAGATTCAGTACCAAAAAAAAAAAAACAAAACCCATTGCCGATGAGTTGATTCTGACTCATAGCAACCCTATAGGACAGGGTAGAACTGCCCCATACAGTTTCCAAGGAGCACCTGCTGGATTCGAACCGCCGGCCTTTTGGTTAGCAGCCATAGCACTTAACCACTATACCACCAGGGTTTCTGCAGATTCGGTAAGGCACTATAATTTGCCAAAACACTCAACTTGCCTTAGGTAATTGTTCCTTTGTGTACCAAACAGATAAACTGACTGAAATGAAGGTTCTTTATCTCTAAAGTAGACTTTTTAAGATGGTATATACTCGTAAAGTAACTGGAAGGGGATACAGAGTTAACAGCTCACTAACTGGCGTTTACCATGTTCTTCATAGTTAATACAATTTTAGAAAGACTTTAACTTCTTTGTTTGATTCTTAACACGACCCTGTGAGGGAGGTAGGCTACTACTCACTTTCCAGATGAAGAAAGTGAAGCTCAGAGAGGTGAAATGACTCAAGGTTAAACAGTAAGAGTAGTGCTGAGACAAGGAAATCAGTGTTCTGATTCCAAGCTCAAAGCTCTTTCCACCACATGAATGGCCTCTATCCTTAAGATATAAAAATAAGGAACATATCTGTAGTAATATACAGTTATATGCCAAGCTAAAGAGAAAGAAAAAAAAAAGGGGGGTGGGGGTTCTGAATTATTAGTCAGAAGACTTAGGTTTTTAATTCCTGGCTTTATCACAAACTAGTCACTTTAGGTTTCCTACCCTCTACATTTCTTCAATATCAAACAATAAGGTTGGATTAGAGTTCATGTAAAGTCTCTCCCAGTAGAAGATTTCATGATCCTAATCCTCCAAACTGTGCAAATGTGCGGTGCTGAGTGGCTATCTCATTGATAACGCGGCCACATCGTGCAAGAATATTTGTCCCTAATTTAAAGACCCTTAACAATCAAATAATTCTGAGCAAAACATCACCATATTCTCAAACTCCCATCTGTATAAGTAAAAATCAAGGATGTGAAAACAAGGTCTTTAAGGTACCAACAGGTAAGATTTAGTAGTGATAACATTTTCATCATGATCCCTCTAAGACCTTATAATGGTTGAATATTTCCTTCTATTTATATCAAGAATGTCCCTCAAATTTGGCTCCTCATTTCATTCCCTCTGCACCTTCCCCTATTATTAAACAGCTTCCTAACTGTTCTTCCTGCTGTAAATATTTCCCCATATCAACTCATTCCTTACCATACTACAATAAGTATTTAAACTAAACAAAACCTAATTTGGTGATGTCGATTTGTGTTTAAGAGTCTCCAGTGGCTCATCACAGTCAGCAGGATTGGATACACAGTCCTTAGCAAAGCATGCAGGCCCTTCACTCTGGCATTTGGCCTACTTTCAGGTTCCAATCTTCTTGTCCTCTTACTCATTAAGATTTCACTATGTCAAACTTCTTGGCATTCTCCAAACACTTATGACTCTTTCCAGTCCTGAAGGTCTTTGCACATATAATATTTTTCTGTTTGAAATGCCTTCTACCTTTTCTACTCCTGTTCCTTATTCAAGATCTGATTCAAGTATTACCTCTTCTGTGCAGCCTTCACTCTCATAGACTTCTATGCAGTTCTATTACAGCCCTTATGATTTACATTGTAATGATTTGTATATCTCTCTTCCATACTTTTAAAAGATCAGCCCTTGAAGACTTTGAAGACAGGGATTGATGTACTCATCTTTATGCCCCTGCGTAGCGTAACACCTGAATAACAGTAGGTGCTGACTGAAGATCTAAACTATCCAGCCTGAAACGAAAGACACTCCACCACTCACCAATGTTATTTCCGCTTGCAGTGTTCTTATTAACCTTTATAAAGCCTCACAAACTCTTCCCACTACAACTTCACAAACCTCACTCCTCTGAATTCCTACTGCACTCCAGTCAATCACTACCACACAGATTAGCATATTTCTTAACACTTCAGATGTTTTGTCTCGAGACCCAACAGCAGAGCAAGCTCCTTGAAGATATCCTAAAATAGTTAAAATAAGCTAAGTGAATCCTGGTAGCATAGTGGTTAAGAGCTATGGCTGCTAACCAAAACGACGGCAGTTCGAATCCACCAGGTGCTCCTTGGAAACTCTATGGGGCAGTTCTACTCTGTCCTACAGGGTCACTATGAGTTGGAATTGACTTGAAGGTGGCGGGGTTTTAAGTAATAAACACACAAAAGTGTTTGTCTTCTAATAGATCATAATATATTGTGATCATATTGAAGACATCATCCGACTTTCTGGGCAAATTTATATACCTAAAACATCCAAAATTCTAACTTTTTTGTATGTACGTGAATTTAGAATTTATTACTTTGAAACGTATCTTTATTCAGTGCAAAAAAAAAGACAAGGGTAAATAGCTGCGCTTCAAAGAAGCCCTCCACTTACCTGGGGTTCATGATAAGACGACGGAAAAAGTAAGTCCAGGTGATATAATCCATTGCATCCTGCTTAGATGTTATTGTGCCACCAGCAATCTCTGCATTTAAATGGTCAGAGAGCACTTCTAATAAGCTATATGGTGAATAAGATATGGGAAACATACATGAACATTAAATGAAATACACTTAAATTTATCACTTAGCCCAAACCCAGATTTTATGTTCTAAGATGTAAACCAAGTGTGTATATTCCTCCTAAATTATTTTAGTGGGAATTTTGTTTCAATATTCTTTCACCACGATACTACAAATCATTTAGTATCATGAACTAAAGAAACTATTTTCTTAACCAGTACATATATATTTATGTTCTTACAATCTTTAAAAACTTATAGTTTTTGTTAGAGCATGAATAAAAAGTGGACTTAGTCAGAAAAATTTAACAAAAATACTATAAATTAAATTAATTATTTTTTCAGAATAAGTTAATATTAATAATCATTTGTTGAAAGCAGCCACTAGTACTTGTCATATGGTAGGTACTCAGTGTTGTTGTTAGGTGCCATCAAGTCAATTTCAACTCATAGTGACTCCAAGTGTCAGAGCAGAACTGCCCTATTGGGTTTTCTAGGCTGTAATATTTACGAGAGTAGATTGCCAGGTCTTATCCTTTGTGGAGCCCAGTGGGTGGGTTAGAACACCAGTGTTTTTGTTAGCAGATGAGCACTTAACCAGTGCACCACTAGGGCTCCTTAGGTACTCAATAGGTGGTATCTTATTGCCGTCAATCATTTTGGGAAATGAATTGATATATGAAAAAGAAACACATGCTTTCAGTATGAGAGGCTGAGAGCCAAGAGGAGTAGGGTAAGATCAGGCCATAGAAGAGATATCCTGGGGAGTACGGAAGAGCATATTTATGAGGTATTGGAATAAGTATAAAAGGAGCCTGGGTGGCACAAGTAGTTTGCAACTGGCTGTTAACCTAAACGTTGGTGGTTCAAATCCACCCAGAGGCTCCTCAGAAAAAGGCCTGGTATACTGCTTCCATAAAGATTATAGCCAAGGAAATCCTATGGAGCAGTTCTATTCTGTAACACATGGGGTCACCATGAGTTGACATTCTCTTCATTCACTCAGTGAATATCACGTGCCTAGTAAATGGGCAGTGGTTAAGAGCTTGGCTGCTAACCAAAAGGTTGGCAGTTCAAATCCACCAGTCATTTCTTTGAAATTCTATGGGGCAGTTACACTTTGTCCTATAGGGTTGCTGTGAGTCGAAACAGACTGGAAGGCAACAGGTTTTTTTTTTTTTTTTTTCAGTACAGATAAAACCATTGCAGCTGAGTTGATTCCGGTTCATAGCAACCCTACAGAACAGAAGAACTGCCCCATAGGGTTTCCAAGGAGCAGCTGGTGGATTTGAATCACTGACTTTTTTTTGGTTAGCAGCCATAAAAAAAAACATAGCTTGCCATAATTCTTAGGAGTTCAGGCTGCTAACCAACAGGTCAGCCGATCGAATCCACCAGCCGCTCCTTGGAAATCCTATGTGGCAGTTCTACTCTGTTCTACAGCGTTGCTATGAGTTTTTTTTTTAGTACATATAAGACAAGTTGTACTGGTTCTGTGGAGTATACAAAGATGACCAGATGTGTTGAAAGGGAAGTACAACAAAACATTTCTTTTAGTTTCTTACGTAAAATGCAAAAAAGGGAAGAAATGTCAAACAAGAAAATACTAAATAAAATACAGTATTTGGAATAACATGCAGCTATTAAAAATAACTTTTACAAAAGATGTTTCAAGGACATGAGAAAATGGAAATAAGCTGAATTAAAAAAACAAGTTGCTATGGCAGAGTATAAATTGGTAGGTAGTCAATTTGGAGGGCAATTTCACAATATCTACTCGAACAATTAGTATGACCCAGCAATTTTACTTTCTAACTACCAGCTGCTAGATAAACATTCACATTTGAGGACAGGCAAGCAAAATACTTCACTGAAACATTATACATGACAGGAGAAACTGGAAACTCTCAATGTACATTAATAGAGAAACGAATATATAAACTATGGAATACTATGTAGTAAATAAAATACTAATAATACTTATATCTAGGGGTAACATTAATTTTACTCAATGTTCAAAAAATTTTACTTAAGTTTTTACTGAAGGATAGAAAAATTATATAAATTATAGTGTACAACTCAATACATTTTCATAATGTCAACACACCTGTGTAAACACTACCAAGAACAAGATATAAAGAATTACCAGTACCCCAGAAGCCCTCTTCTTATGCTTTTCTAGTCACTATCCTTGACTCTAGTCACTAATGCCTTCCTTAGGCCTCTTGCTTACTAGAAATGGTGAGAGCAACATCCCTCCCTTATCACTTATATCAGAGAGAAAGCTTTCAATATTTCACCATTAACTATGATATCTGCAATAGAATTTTTGTAGATATTCTTTATCAGATTAAGGACATTCCTTTCTATGGATTTCTATGAGTTTTTATTATGGATAGAAAATTTTATCAAATGCTTTTTTCTACATCTATGATACGGTAAGATTTTCTCATTTTTTTCAGTTAATGTGATGAATT
The DNA here is from genome assembly GCF_024166365.1 of Elephas maximus indicus. Lineage (NCBI taxonomy): Eukaryota > Metazoa > Chordata > Mammalia > Proboscidea > Elephantidae > Elephas > Elephas maximus. The sequence goes on from NC_064819.1 coordinate 165,521,672, forward strand.
ACGCTTTTTTTAATAAATCATCTTTGCATTTATGGAATAAATCACTTGGTTGTAATATATTATTCTTTTTATACATTCCTGGATTTTATTTACCAATGTTTTATTTAGGATTTCTGCATTTACGTTCATGAGTGACAATGGCTTGTTACTTACTCGTAAATTTCTTATTAGGTTTTGATACCAAGTTTATCCTGACTGTATAAAACCAGTTGGGAAACATTCCTGTGTCTTCTCCTATTAAAAGTGTTCATTCAAGACGGATGTTATTTCTTCCTTAAATGTTAGCAAGGTTTCGCTGGTGAAGCATCTGGGTCAGGATATTTCTTTGTTGAAAGATTCTGAATTTCAGATTCAATTGTTTTGATAGACAAGGGACTATCCATATTTTCTTTTTATGTCAGCTTATGTAAACTCTGTTTCTATTTTGAGGAATATTACCACTTGATATAAATTTTAAAAATTATTTGCTTAAAGTTGCTCATATCTTTTTAATGTCTGTGGGATCATTTCATTGCTGATATTGTTATTTTGTTCTCTTTCTCTTTTTTTTCTTGATTAATCTTAAAGGTTTATCAATTTTATTCACCTTTTCAAAAAGCCAACTTTTGGCTTTGTGCATTTTTTTCTAATGTGTGTTTGTTTTCAATTCCTTAATTCTTGCCTTATCTTTCTTATCTTCTTTTCTTTGAGTTCAACTTGCTACTCTCTTTACAAATTCTTGAGATGGTTATTTAAATCATTGACTTTTCAGCTTTTCTTCTTTTCTAATATATACACTTATAATCATAAATTTTCTCTTAGCACAACGTTAGCTGTGTCCCACAATATTTAATGTTTTTATATTTTCCAAATGAAAAAAAAAAATGAACATTAGCACTTACAATAAAACACCCAATAAATATTTACAGTATAAGTCAGAAACATGTTTTGTTCTCGACACAGATTTTAGTAAAGGAGATAACATGCACAAAAAAGAATACAATGAAAGGTAGAAATAATATATGTCTTAAGTAAAAAATGGAAGAATCTCAGGGAGAAAAGATTATTTTCACATGAGAAAATGAAGGAAGAAGTTATGAAGGGGTTGCAGTTACCAGGTCCATAACATTGTATGGGATAATTCTAAAATAGATCATCAGCCTAAATTATTCATTTTAAGTCCCTTTATTTTGGTTATTTAGTTAACTACACTCCAAAAGCTCAAACCAAAATAAAAATTTATTAAGTGCTTACTATGTGATAGACATGTTCCAGCACTTTACATTTTATCATTTCAAGCACTCTATGAGATAGATACTATTGCGATGATTCTGTTTTTACAGATCGGTGAACTAAGGCACCAAGGGGTTAAATAACTCGCTCAAGATCATGTAGCTAATAAGTGGTGGAACTCCAATTTGATTCCAGGCTGGCTGGATCCCGAGCCAGTGTGACTGCATACTGTACCATACTTCTTTAAATAAATTTGTTTTTTTAAATAAAAATTATAATTGAATGATGTCTTATAGTGATAATTACATTCAGTTTCACTTCGAGTAGTACTTCTGAACTAGAAGCTTGACTGACTTTTTTATATAATAAAACATAATGAGAAAAATATCGAATTGCTATAAAATGATTCCATTTAAATAGGTTTAAAGCAAAATTTACCTTGATTCTACTGGGAAAGGCTCATAAAGAAATTTTTTGTAGAAGTCTTTCTTTATGTCATGGACCAGAATTACAGCTTTGCCTTGGTCATCAAACTGAGGCCTCCCAGCACGCCCCATCATCTGGAGCACGTCTGTAAAAAGAGAGGATGAGGGAGATTTTGCAAAGTCGCACATAGCACAAGGTGTATTTACTGATTCTGGCACACTTCTCTAACACACAATAACAAAGATAATATTTAAGAGCATGTAATGTATCTCTGGTATCTACTTTTGAGTTCCTTAGATCAATATTATTTCCTCAGAAAATTTATATTTAAATAAGCATTTCACTATGATGGAAAAGTGGGTTCCCAAAAGGGCCTCTCTTACTGTTTATAAAAGTAAGATAGGAGAAGTTTTCTTTAGTTATATGCTTAAAATGCTGCTAAAGATACATTAATATTTCAATAAAAAAGAAAATAAAGTCAGACTTACATAGAAAAACCTCTTTGAAAGAGCCATTTGATTATTTTTCCCCATGAATAATGGGTCTGTTTAAACCTTACCCCCATCTTATAAAACTTCTTTCTTTTATACTACATGAATCTATGAGATAAAGGTACAGTTTTTACATATGTTCATTGAGGGAAATAAATGAATACATATCTCTCTTTGGAACCCACTGAAAATGCTTCTATCAAGGTTTTAAATATATCTTAATGGGCTGTTGATACACAAACTGTAGCAACACTTTGGTTCTAGAAGTTTCATGTAAGTATCATTTCTAGTGAAATATATTTAAAATTAAACATAGGTAATGTTTAATCATAATTTATTAAATCACCAATATCTATCAATCAGTACTTTTATCTATTTATGAATCTGAAACCATCAGTTATGTTCTTGATATTCATTAACAAATTGGGTACATAAAAGTTAATAAAACAGCTCAATACTTTGTATAGGATTTGCATTAACAAAAAATTGACAACTTGTTCTTCATACATTTAAATGTGACCAATTCTCTAATATTTAATTCATGGAAATTCGGCTTGCCAAGGCTAAAATGACAAGATTAATATAACTCTGGAAATTTTTAAAATTTACCTGTAATGGGAAAATCCACATAACGTCTTGTTTTTCCATCATAATATTCTGTTCCCTTAATAATTACTAAATGAGCTGGAAAGTTTACACCCCAGGCTAATGTGCTTGTAGCAATAAGAACCTAAAAGATAAAAGATACTATCTTATATGTGACTAAAATATAACTTTGACGTTATCTTTAATTACCTTTTAACAGAAAAAAATACCTGAACTTTACAGTTCACAAACAGTTCCTCTACTGTTTTTCGATCCCTCTCATGTAGTCCAGCATGATGCATTCCTATTCCGAAAGCAAGTGTCAGCTTCAGGTTGGAATCTCTTAGTGTTCCAATGATGCTCTCCATCTGAAAAAAAAAAAAAACACTCTACAATTACAAGATGTAGGTGCATTAGCTTTAATATTTTCATAGCAAGAGCACATTTGATTGATTTCTTTTGCTTTTGCTTTTTATGATACTATAAAAATATTAGCCCATTTACAGTTGGGATTAAAGTATAATTAATTGAGAAGAATATCTGCTTGGTAAGAATGCATATTATAAATGAACTAAAGCTTAAGTATTATTCATATTACTTCTACACATCAAGGAAAAAAATTTGTGTTATAATGGACTACCCCTTAATGAATAAAAACTATTAAAATGGCTGTAATGCTGGTTTGAAATCTCATTTCTTTTTCTTCTTCTACTATCAGCACCTGTAACATTACAAGTATACTTGCAGTCCATTTACTCTTCAGGTTGTGCATAAACCTATAAGTACTGCATCAAATCCCCAGCTAGTGAATCTTAAGCTGGGTGTTGTAATTTAGTAAAAATGCATAAGGTCAAACACAGCCATATAATGAAACATTCCAACTGCTTTCTTCTTTATTACTTTCATTTTGAATAGACATAGAACATTTCAAGTCTTCTTATGTGGGAGCAAATTGTCTCACACTAATAACTCATAAAATAGGAAAATGAAGTTTGGCTTTATAAGTAATTATTAATGTATAAAAAGCATCACACAGATTAGGCAATACTTTAATGACATACAAATCAGAATGTTATTTACTAATTTTCACTGAACTGAACGTAAGGTATAGGTCAGTTCATTTTGTTTCATGTTTACTACTGTTCACATGATATTACTGAATGATTTATAAGCTATTAAGCAGGAATACAGAAATGTATTAACATAAATCTACCTTTCCTTTAAAATTAGCACAGAATAAATAAGCTGACTACAAATGCATGCTATAGAGAAAGGTGCTTGTCTTGGCTCATAAATTATGTCAGTCATTATCAAGTGACAGCCCGCTACCTATTTCTTGTTCCACAGTTCACAGCAAAAAAAAAATCTTAAAATTACACTATCAAAAATTAATGCACTGATGTTCTTGCTCTGATGGTTAGTTTCAGGGAGTTTTTTTTTTTTTTTTCTTTCTTTCTTCTTTCCATTTTTATAACATAAATCACAGTGTATTTTCATAATTTGTATAATTTGTGGTATCCTGTGGCAATGTTAGGAGTCCTAGTAGGGTGGTGGTTAAGAGCTCGGCTGCTAACCAAAACATTGGCCATTTGAACCCACCAGCCACTCTGTGGAAGAAAGATAGGGCAATCTGCTTCGGTAAAGATTTACTGCCTCGGACACCCTGTGGGGCAATTCTACTCTATCCTATAAAGTCACTATGAGTCAGGATGGACTGGATGACACACAACAACAACATGGCAGTGTTGGTCATACCCAAAAAGTAACATACCATTTACCAAAGGAGAGCTAAAAAATTCTTTGGTAGGAGTCTGCTGAGGCATTAATATTCTACCATTTAGCATCAGGAAATGCTGTTTCTCACTGACCACCTCCCCCACTCCAATTTCACATAATCAAAGCATGAAAGAAAACTATTTGCCTATCTGAACTGGCAAAGACCCAAAATCCTTATGAGAGCATTCACACTCATGCACACGCGAGTGCACACACACACAACTTTATTTATTACATAGTTTCTGTAGATGAATTCTGAATTATTTGAACATTATAAAAAAGCAAAATTTATAGCTGATGGACAGCCTATTTAAATTTGAAAATATAAATTTTTGATTAAAATATATTCATCTTTATTACTGTCATTAAAATAAAAATGAATTTTATCTTGACCAAAATACAAGCAATCTTAGGATAACGAAGGCTTAAAACATGACAATAAGTTTTATTTGTTGAATGCTCACTATGTCAGGTGTATTTAGCACTTTATAAAGATGATCACAATTAATCTTTTATATAAAGTAATATAGTTTTAATATAACACCCAATTCGCTTACACAGCACGATAGTTTTCAAATTAGAAACTTCAGTGACCTTGAATACTACAGAGCAGCTTTTTTCAACCCTAGTTTCTTTTTAGTTCTGTGAAAGAATTAAACCCTACAAAAAATATTTGAGTCACCATTTTCTCAATTCTCCCGAGGATAGCTAGTACCAGTCTATACGCACGGGAGACGAGTTCATTCATTACACGCAGTGGATGCCTTAGGACATGCGTTAAGGCTTAATCTTGTTAAGAGAGGCTGTTACAGAGTTTTAAAAAGGATAACCATAATAGTTATTACACTGATAGAGGCAGTTTTAATTCCACAGTTCTTTTCTGTTCAACTAACATTTGTTATAATTTATATGTAATCTTTCCAATAAATAGCCTTTGATAATATATCTGATACCTGATAGGTAAATACAAAAATTATTCAATATTGTAACGGATCTATGTACCTCTAAGTAGTGTGGGTTTTTTTTTTTTTTTTTTGAGTGGTGGTGGAGAAGGCACATATGTAAATGGTTGAACCATTTACTTTAACTTAATAGAATTTTTTTTTTATATTTTAAATTTATTATACTCAGAAAGCTTTTATAGAAAGATAGGATTCCATTTAAGTAGATACATTACTCTATGCCTGAAATACATTCCAGTCAGAATATAATTCAGTGAGTCGATGACAATGCTGGCTCCAAAAGAAAGGAGGAGGCCAGATTGGACAAGAATGAGCTAACAGATTGTGCAGCCCAATTCTGTCCCTTTGAGTGTGATATATTGTTTCAAGATGCTAAAAACCCATCCTTTTTCAAAGCATATCTGTTGTGCTGGTTTTCCCATTTTCACAGAATCCTCATTATCAGAACTCTGTACTCTTTTCAAAGCACGTCAGACTCAGACCATATGCCACTGAATAATACTTATCAATTGTTTAAAATGCTCAATAAAAGAACGATGCACCATGCAAAGGAATTATGAAAGTTATGAAGACTCTTCTATTTTACAAAAATAGTTAAATATATCACATCTGGTACAGATGTTAGATAAAGTTAAAAGAGTTCTTTATAATTACTAAATGTTAATTTCTTATAATACACTTCTGTGTGATAAACCCCATAGAGTGAAGGTTGAAAAATTAACATTGAAATAAAAGAAGTTTCACACTTTCCCAAAACTCCTCATAACGTCTCCTCCTTTGCTGTTCCCTCTGAAGCCCAAAAACCACCTGGAAAATGATTTACCACACTGTTAATATATAAATATACTTATGTAATTAAATACACAATTTTAAGTAAAGTATATAAATAAAATCTAAAAAATAGCATGTAAATCTTTGCTATGTCTGCTTAATAAATACAAAACTATTCTGAATGTTTGCTTTTTATCTTGATGCCAGCCGCTTCCCGGAAACCCTGTACGGCAGGGCAGTTCTACCCTGCCCTATAGGGTCGCTATGAGTCAGAATTGACTGGACAGCAACAGGTGTAGTTGGTTTTGAATCTTGAAAGCAATATCAAAGCTGGCTTGTAGGGTGACATATTAAAGATTTTCCTTATACACATTTCTAATTTAATTCACCATGCTGTTGGTGGGAAATCCCAGTGTACGTGCTTCATATATAGCTTTGAATATACATTTTATGCTTATTTTTGTTTTTGGAGAGTTGAGATTGCAGCACATGCTACATAGAGAGCATTTCCATATATTAAAAGGCTTTTAAAATACAGATGAAGCTGATCAAATGGACATTATAGAATTAACTTTCTAATGTAGCATACTTTTAAATGAACAAACACTGCATTAATACGAATTAAGTTTGTGAAGGATCACAAGCTAAAGTTTATAAAAAGAAGATCAAATTTTACCACACAGCTTTCAGCAAAAACAACCTATCTGTGTAGGAAGTATTACTCAACGGTGCTATAATATAATCTCTAACATAATAGTAATAACTATTAACATTTATCGAACATTTAACTGTTCCAGTACCTTACATGTATTAACACATGTAATCCTCAAAAAAATCCTGTGAGAATGTGATTATTATTATTCTCTTATAGATGAGGAGTCCCTGGGTGGTGCAAACTATTAAAGTTCTTAGCTGTTAGCTGCAGGTGGGAGGTTTAAGTTCATCCAGAGGTGCCTCAGAAGAAAGGTCTGGTGATTTACTTCCAAAAAGAATTAGCCATTGAAAGCCCTATGAAGCACAGTTTTACTCTGACACACAAAATCGACTCCATGGCAACCAGTTTGGTTTTTATAGATGAAGTGATGGGGCTAAAGGTTAAACAACCCACCAATGTCACATAGCTTGTAATGGGCTGTCAACACTGAGCCCAAGAAGCGTGGTTCTAGTCCATACTCTCAACCACAATCATACCCTCTCATCACCACATGGATGAGAAGGATACTTTAAGAACTATTTAACATAATGATATTATTCATTTGGCTTATGATTGGGTCCCACTATTTTAGACTGTACACAGAAAATAGGTATGATTTGTGATAATGAGTAATGTATTAGGCTCACAGCTGGAGAACTCTATGCAGATGTTTTACAAATCCATATATTCTTTGAGTATTTCCACTCCTATGCCTAGAAATGAAGATATCTAAAATTATCTTTTTTTCCTAAACTGTAATATTCTTCATCTTACTCGTGATTAACAATGGCACAGCTTTTGTTTGGTTGCTTGTGTTTGATATTTTAGCTACTAAGTTTTCTCTATCTTTTCTGCACCTCTGTCCCTGTCAAATCCACCTTCCCCACCCCTTTGACGTTTCCATTTCTTCCAGTCAGTATGTCGTCCATTTACTGTGCGGGAGAGTAAAAAAAAAAACATAGGCTCTGAGTCAGCCATCCTGGTTTTGAGTGTTGAAGCTGCCACTTATTAGTTTTGTGCTATTGGGCAAATCGCTTAGTAATTCTTTTAATTTCAACTTATGCACCCATAAAATTGGTATAACAAGAACTCCCCTCATAGAAGTCATGATTAATATAAACCCTTCGTGAACTAAAAAGTACTCCATAAATATATCAATTATTACCAAGAGCTTCGCTTCTTTCTACAATAGGATAGGCATGATACCAACTAAGGCAAGATAAAATAGAATAGTCTCACTATCGAGTAGTTCAAGAATATTATTTGGCTGTTCCCAATTACTCAAACATTCCATGAACTTCAGCTGAGTTCAAATGTCCAATGATCAGCAAATTTCTAGATAATGTCTATTTTGACACTTAATCTCCTCAGCCTAATAGTTTCTTTTTTTTTAATTAACTTTTATTGAGCTTCAAATGAACGTTTACAAATCAAGTCAGACTGTCACATATAAGTTTATATACACCTTACTCCGTACTCCCACTTGCTCTCCCCCTAATGAGTCAGCCCTTCCAGTCTCTCCTTTCGTGATAATTTTGCCAGCTTCCAACTCTCTCTATCCTCCCATCCCCCCTCCAGACAGGAGATGCCAACACAGTCTCAAGTGTCCACCTGATATAATTAGCTCACTCTTCATCAGCATCTCTCTCCTACCTACTGTCCAGTCCCTTTCATGTCTGATGAGCTGTCTTCGGGAATGGTTCCCGTCCTGGGGCAAGAGAAGGTTTGGGGACCATGACCGCCGGGATTCCTCTAGTCTCAGTCAGACCATTAAGTATGGTCTTTTTGTGAGAATTTGGGGTCTGCATCCCACTGATCTCCTGCTCCCTCAGGGGTTCTCTGTTGTGCTCCCTGTCAGGGCAGTCATCGATTGTGGCCGGGCACCAATAGTTTCTTTACTGGTCAGTTGTTAAGAAGTCTGAGGCTGATAAGGCAGAAAGCACTTGGGGTGGGAGTTCTATATCATGAACTCAATTTAGTTTAGTTTGATATTATAAAAAGAAAAACAACAACAAACAGGTCCTTTCAAATTGAAAATGATATGGTTACCTCTGCATTAAACTCAACTTAATTTCTGATTTTCAACAATCTCAAAGTCTGTTTTCAAAGCCTGTTACTAAGTTCTCACCCATAAGAGGCCAATATGTATATGCTGATTGAATAGGCAAACGAATCAAAGAAAAAAATTGTAAAATATCATTAGCAGAAATCCCACCAGATATGACCTTGTGATAATTTTGAGTAAAGCTAGAATATAATTCATCTTTGTAAGTCTATGTGGCTTTACTTATAACAAGATTGGATGAGTTATGTTTACCTTAGGATAATAAACTTTTCAGGTATTTAAGAATATCCTTCAGGTACTTAAGGTTGTGAAAATATTTTTCACAACCTTAAGTACCTGAAGGATATTCTTTAATTTTACACAGTGCTTGAAAATGATTCATGAAAAACTAATGTAGGTGTACAGGTGTAGCACTTTCAATCTTGTTCATGAAAGTGCTACACCTGTACACCTACATTAGTTTTTCATGAATCATTTTCAAGCACTGTGTAAAATTAAAGATTTCTTTAATAATGTTGTTTAATTTAGATGAGCCTTCAAGCCAATTAGTACGAATTTGTAAGGTTTAACTATACTGTTGTTCCAAGGAACTCTTATCATCTTCCATACACCTCTGATTTTCATGTTACCTCCATATTTTTTCCATATGGATTCCTGCCGTATCTTGCTCCAGACAGAAAGCTATTCCCTTTCCTGCTTCACATCCTTTCCCCCATCTACCTTCTGGCAGCATTGCAGATTTTAGAACACAAACATTTTGGATCAAGCTCTTCAGGGCAGAAAGGCTTGCAGAATTCTAATTCATTCCCACTTGTAAAAACAAAATGGTTAGTGCTTTTTGATGTACTCCTTTTTAGCTACCTGGACTTATCTGACAGCATTAGAGGAACAAAGGGGCAGTTCTGGTGCTGACTGGCAAGATTCACGGAGGAGTTGAGGGGGAGAATAAAGTCTAATCTTCACACAGAGATCATCTTTCCCACCTCAGGTATGACATCTCATTCAAAGTGTGCATGATGAAACGGGGGTCGTATTCTCAGCTTTGACTAGTAATAATTATTCAGAAGAAAGGATCTTCCCTCTGCTTTTTTATCTTTTAGTGTGGGCTGGCAACTATTCAGATCCTAGCACCTTTAACTCTTGCATGTGGGACCAGACTGCAGAATATCTGACAGGAGCTGACAGACCATACTTGCTAGATGCTAAATTATAACATTAGTTAAAGTATAGTGGAAAGCTTCTAGAAGGAGTTATGTATCCTATTTGCTTCCACCCTCCCGCCCCCCACCACATTTACTCTTAAACCCATTCTAAGCTGGCTTCTGTTTACAACATGTCACTAAAACTGCTTGTTAAGTCTGTCTAGGACTTCTATGGGCTAAATCCCCTGGGTGTCTCTCTGTCCTCAGCCCATTTTTAACCTCCCATCAGCATCTGATGTGGTCAAGTACTCCTTCCTTCATGAAACCCTCTATTCTATGAAGTTTTAGGACACCATCTTACCTTATCAGCACCACAATTGTCTGTGCCATTTGCTAGCTCTTCATCTTCCATCTAAGCTCACAATGCAGGAGTTCCTCAAGGCCTGCCTTATTTCTCCAAATTCTCTGCCTGTGGGTCTTACGTGCTCACTTGGGTTTAAAGGCCACCTCTATGCTACTAAGTTCATCTCTCTGACACCCTCCTTGGTTTTTACATGCCTATTTCCACTTGCCTTGAAATCTTCACTTCAAAGTCTTAGACATACAAACTAATGTGTCTAAAATATAACTTTTTTTTTTTTTTAGCTCAAATCTGTCTCCTTCTTCCCTCCATCTTCTACTCTCAGCCTTCCCCATATCAACAAATGGCACCATTATTTACCCAAATATTTCATTTTTAACTGAAGAGTCATTCTTGACTCTTTCTTGATTCCCATTCCTATCTATCTGAAAGTCCTTTTGATTGTGGTCTAAAACATGTCTCTCCATTTCCACTGCCACCACCTCTAGGTACCCCCTAGGCTACCATCATCAATTCCACTCTTGCCTCCACTTCAATTCATTTTTCACTAAGGAGCAAAAGAGGCCTTTAAATGTAAATTGGGGCATGTAATTTGCCTAACTCAAAATCTTTCGATGCCCTGGAACACTCCCCCCCTTGATGCTAGCTTGACTTGCTTCCTTCAGGTCTCTGTTCAAAGAATATCTCATCAGAGAGGCCTTCTCCATTTATATTAGTACGTAACACTCCACTACCATGCTCGGCACTCCATATTCCCTTTTTGCTTTTTTCCCCATAGCAGTTTATTTGTTTATTGTCTATTACCCTCACTAGAATGTTGATTCCACAAGGGCAGGAACTTTAATTTATTCATTGCTGTGACCTCAGCTTCTAGAAAAGTACCTGACACACAGAAAGAGCTAAAAAAAAAAAAAAGTCTTGTTTAATGTATGAATAAATGACTGCCATCCCATAGTCTTTAGAATAAAATCCAAACTCCTTAACTATGATTTTAAGGCCTGCGTGAACCGGCTTCTGCCTATCTTCCAATCTTAATTTGTGGTACACTCTTCCTCTTTGTCTTTCCTGGCATAGTAGACCATATGATTGTCCAATTTAAGATGGCCAGTACCAGTCTGCTTCAGCTCACTAATGCCTAGAATAGTGATGTTTACATGTCTCATTTCAGTTTTGACAATTTCCAATTTTCCAAAATTCACACTTTGTACATTCCAGGTTCGGACTATTGATGGATGTCTGTAACTGTTTATTTTCATTTTGAGTCATGCCACATCAGCAAATGAAGGTCCTAAAAGCTTGACTCCATCCACATCATTAAATTGATTCCACTTTGAGGAAGCAGCTCTTCCCCAGTTGTCTTCTGAGTACTTTACAACCTGAGGGGTTCATCTTCCAGCACTATATCAGACAACCTTCTGCTGCTTTTCATAAGGTTTTCATTGGCTAAGTGTTTTCAGAAGTAGATCGCCTGGTCCTTCTTCCTAGTCATAGTAGATAATCATATGGTCTACTATACTGGGAATGACAAAGTGAAGAGGAATGGCATTGCATTCATCATCAAAAAGAACATTTCAAGATCTATCCTGAAGTACAATGGCTGTCATTGATAGGATGATATCCATACGTCTACAATGAAAACCAGTTAATATGACTATTTGAAATTTACGCATCAACCACTAAGGCCCAAGATGAAGAAACTGAAGGTGTTTTACCAACTTCTACAGTCTGAAATTGATCAAATTTGCAATCAGGATGCATTGATAATTACTGGTGACTGGAATGCAAATGTTGGAAAGAAGAAGAAGGATTGGTAGTTGGAAAATATGGCCTTGGTGACAGAAATGATGCCAGAGATTGCAGGAAAGAGTTCTGCAAGACTACAGACTTCTTCATTGCAAATACCTTTTTGCAACAACGTAAACGGCGACTATACACATGGACCTTGTCAGGTAGAATATACAGGAATCAAATCGACTACATCTGTGGAAAGAGATGACAGAAAAGCTCAATATCATCAATCAGAACAAGGCCAGGGCCTGACTGTGGACCAGACTATCATTTGTTCATATGCAAGTTCCAGTTGAAGCTGAAGAAAATAAGTCCATGAGAGCCAAAGTACGATCTTGAGTCTATCCCACCTGAATTTAGAGACCATCTCTCGATTTGACTCCTTAAACGCTAATGACCGAAGACCAGATGAGTTGTGGAATGACATCAAGGACATCATACATGAAAAAAGTAAGAGGTCATTATAAAAACAGGAAAGAAAGAAAAGACTAAAATAGATGTCAGAGGAGACTCTGAAAGTTGCCCTTGAATGTCAAGTAGCTAAAGCAAACAGAAGAGATGATGAAGTAAAACAGCTGAACAGAAGATTTCAAAGGGTGGCTCAAGAAGACAAAATAAAGCATTATGACGAGATCTGCAGAGACCTGAGGATAGAAAACCAAAAGGGATGAACACGCTCAGCACTTCTTAAGCTGAAAGAACTGAAGAAAACATTCAAACCTTGAATTGCAACATTGAAGGATTCTATGGGCAAAATACTGAACGATGCAGGAAGCATCAAAAGAAGACGGAAAGACTATGCATAGTCACTGTACCAAAAGAATTGGTCGTCGTTCAACATTTTCAGGAGGTAGCATATGATCAAGAACCAATAGTATTGAAGGAAAAAGTTCAAACTGGTGAAAAACAAGGCTCTAGGATTGAAGGAATACCAATTGAGATGTTTCAACAAACAGATGCAGCATTGGAAGTGTTCACTCGTCTATGCCAGGAAATTTTGAAGGCAGCTTCCTGGCCAACCAACTGGAAGAGATCCATATTTATGCCTATTCCAAAGAAAGGCATTCAAACAGAATGCAGAAACTATCAAACAATACCATATCACACGCAAGTAAAATTCTGCTGAAGATTATTCAAAAGCAGTTGCAGCAGCAGCACATCAACAGGGAACTGCCAGAAATTCAAGCCGGATTCAGAGGAGGATGTGGAATAAGGGATATCATTGCTGATGTCAGATGGATCCTGGCTGAAATAAAAGAATACTAGAAAGACGTTTACTATGTTTTATTGACCATGAAAAGGCATTCGGCTGTGTGGATCACAACAAATTATGGATAACGTTGCAAAGAATGGGAATTCCAGAACACTTAATTGTGCTCATGAGGAATCTGTACATAGATGAAGAGGCAGTAGCTCGGACAGAACAAGGGGATACAGTGTGGTTTAAAGTTAGCAAAGGTGTGCATCAGGGCTGTATCCTTCCACAATACTTATCCAATCTGTATGCTGAGCAAATGATACAAAAAGCTGGACTATATGAAGAAGAATGTGCCGTCAGGATTGGAGGAATACTAACTAATAACCTATGATACACAGATGACACAACCTTGCTTGCTGAAAGTGAAGAACACTTGAAATATTTACTGATGAAGATCAAAGTCTACAGCCTTCAGTGTGGATTACACCTCAACATAAAGAAAAGAAAAATCCTCACAACTGGACCAACAAACAACATCATGACAAATGGAGAAAAGATTGAATTGTCAAGGATTTCATTTTACTTGGATTCACATCAACACCCATGGAAGCAGCAGTAAGAAATCAAAGGACATATTGCATTGGGCAAATCTGCTGCAAAAGACCTCTTGAAAGTGTTAAAAAGCAAAGATGTCACTTTAAGGACTAAGGTGCACCTGACCCAAGCCATGGTGTCTTCAATCGCCTCATATGCATGTGACAGCTGGGTAATGAATGAGGAAGACAGAAGGAGAATTGACGCCTTTGAATTATGGTGTCGATGAAGAATATTGAATATACCACGAATATACCATGGACTGACAAAAGAACAAACAAATCTGTCTCGGAAGAAGTACAGTCAGAATGCTCATTAGAAGTAAGGATGGTGAGGCTTAGTATCATGTACTTTGGACATGTTACCAGGAGGGATCAGTCTCTGGAGAAGGACATGATGCTTGGTAGAGAGTCAGCGAAAAAGAGGACGACCCTCAATGACATGGACTGACAAATAAACAATGGGTTCAAGCATAACAACAATCATGAGGATGGCGCAGGTTCTTTGAACTTGTGTTTTGTTCTGTTGTACACAGGGTCGCTATGAGTTGGAACTGACTCGATGGTACCTAACAACGAACAACAAGTCTCCTCCTAGCTTATTCTGTTCCAGCCATAATGATCTCTCAGTTCCTTTAACATGCTGTTGTTCCCTTTGCCTGAAACACTCATAGTTCATCTCAACATACCTAGCTCCTTGTCATTCTTTGGACCTCAGCTGGAATGTCATCTCCTTAGAGAAATCTCCCTTACTATTCTGCTTTAAAGTAGCCTCCCATCCTCTTATTCTATCTTACTTTTTGTTGGTTTCCTTCACCAACAATAATTTATAATTATTTTATTTACTTAATATTATTATTATTATTTTAAATGTCTTCTTCACTTAAGCTCTTTGTCAACCGTGATCAGTTGGTTAGCACAGTGCTTGGTAACTTGTGGGCATTCAATAAATATATGCTAAATGAATGAATACAAATTCTATTAAGAGTTACCTATTGAGGTAGAGGATTATTATTTTTATGGATTTCTTTTTTTTTGGGGGGTGGGGGGGAGACTGAATGCCTGATTGTGTGATATTAAGTGACAAAGAAATCAAACCTGCTGATCATGAACTGGATGTTATCAGATCTAGTTAGCTATAAATTTGGCTGTGTCTAGCAACAGTCCATCATCAGTAGAAGTTAAAGGATGAAACAGAATGTTGTGGAAAAGTAATTCGTGCACACTCTATATGCCTAGTCCTGCCATGCTATCCCTACTTCAACCCACCTAGGCCCCATAGGGTATTTCTTATGTCAAGTTAACTGAGGAAAAAATAATTCCAACTCTATTTTACAAATGGCTTTGACAATATGGCTGGACCATATGAAGCATAGTGCCACAATGTTATGGTTCCTTTCAGGGATGACTCTAAAGAAAAGGGTAGAAGCAGAGTGTCAAATATTTGTCACTTTATTTCAAAGCAGAGATTATGTGAGGTGATGAACCATTTTGCCCTGCAGCTAATTAATTTGTCAGATGGTAAAAAGCTTGGCAAGGATGGTATTAGAGGACAGATGGTAAGGAAGGCAGGACAAATTTTATGTGGATGAACTCCTAGAATGGTCCCAGAATAAAAGACTAAGTGTATCCCATGAGGATATGTATGAAAAAGTTAATAGCATTGTAGAAAATGTTAAGTGGGCAAAATGAGTCAGAATCAACTAGATGGCAATGGGTTTGTTTTTGTTTTAAAGATATCAGGCAGCCTCCTTCCCAGGCCCTGGTGTTTTGTTCAACGGGAACATACACTAAATGGCCAACGTGGAGGAGATGAAAGATAATCCACGAGCTAAACGTGGATTTTCCTTTTTTAAGGCAGACCTAGCTATTGCCACTGCACAGTACCTAATAGTTACCAGATGCAAACAACCTAGGTGCATTATAAAGTACCATAGCCATGGGACTAGACAGCTATCTGATGGTAAGGAAGTTATACTGGACGCCTTCTATCATGGAGTGGACAGCTATTCATCTCCACTATCAAAGACATGTACTTTGGATTTGGATTCTCTTTTTCTGCCCATCATGGTTCTGCCAATAGCCTCAATGGTAGAATTACTGAATACGTTATACAGTATCATGACGTCTTTTACAATATTGTTCCTGACTGAGTAACTCACTTTAGAGATAAAAAGAAGTAAGACAATGCGCTGACATCATGGGATGTGCTGGTCTTATGTTTCTCCTCATGCAGAAACAGCTGGCCTTACAGAATGAAAAACTGGTCTATTAAAGTCTCAGAGGCACATCTGGGAGATAATACCTTGGCAAGGTTAGGGTAGTATCCCGTAGGATGAACTGTATGCTCTCAACTAATGGATCATTAAATTTCTCCCTCTGCCAGAATACACAATTCTAGAATACAAAAAGTCAAGGTGTGTTGGTGTCTTTTGTGATAATAGCTAATAGTGCAAAATTTTTGTTTCCTTTCCCTATAACTTTACCTCTGCTGGATTGGAGGCTTTGAAAGCCAAGGGATACATCAATTTACCTAGAAGCTGAAGAAAGGCCTGGTGATCTACTTCCAAAAATTAGCCAATGGAAACCTTTATAAATAACAATAGAATATTGTCTGATATAGTGCTGGAAGATGAGCCCTTTAGGGTTCGAAGGCCCTCAAAATAAAAAGCAGCTGCAACAAGAGTAACACCAACAACCCTGAAGATGGCACAGGACAACGCAATGTTTCATTCTGTTGTACAATGGGTTACCACTAGTTGGAGCTGACTTCTGCAACTAACAGCTATAACATATACTAAGAATATGTTAAATTCCAATTTCCAATCTCTCAGGAATGTGGGTTTAAGTCACCCCAGTGGATAAAGAATCTTGATTACCGTGGGTGCCACTTAAAGAAAAATGGTACGGGTGACAGATAATGGAGAAAATAAATCATAAATATCTGTTTGGCCCTATGATCAGCTGCAGAAGTAAGTACTGTGGTCCCTACCCATATTTTCTTCCTTGCTGTCTCATATGCACTAATGTCCTTTCTCTTTCTGCTTTGTATTCTCCACTACTGAATATAGTATGAGTAGGCAGAGGGTAACTTTATAATTTAGTCAACTGGCTAGAGAATATTGAGATGGGATTTCAAAAGAAGCATTTCAAAACAAGTGGAGAATAACAGAATAATCAAGAGATCCAGGACTTAGTGCTGACTGGAGTCAACGCTGTTTGAAAAAATGACTGAAAGACAGAGTGATAGTTTGAAATTCATGGGTAAGTATAGAATTGAGAATCCATTGACATGGTAGCATACGCCCAAGAACTTTTGAAATCAAAGCAAGAAGGCTTCGTAATGGTGAACAAGAAAGGCAGTATCATCAGCTAACTGGCTAGAGAATACTGAGATAGGGTTATGCTGATACAGTATAAATTCATAACAATACTACTCTTGAAGGAATTTGTGTTTCTTTATACTTTATCTTTTGACCATATTTGGTTAAGAAGGTAGATTGATAATTCATTTCGCCTTTGCCAAGAAAAAAAACATAAAACAGAGCACATATATTCACTCTTGTCATATTCTCTCTCCATTTTCTTCTGATTTGCCTTAGTTTTCTCCGCTCCTCTCCCTCCCTCTCTCTCCATATCTAACAGACAGTTCCTGTTTCTCCCTCCCTCTCTCTCCATATCTAACAGACAGTTCCTGTCTTAAGATCAGTCAATTCCAGAATGATCTGGATATTGCTCTGTGACACAATCACCCTCCTTCATAGCTGCCAGGATAACTTCTGCTGTGTCTACTCAGCCTCCTTCAAATGCTCTAGCTGTCAACACAAGAGTCTGAACCAGAGTACCCATGTCCTGTCACAGAACACCAATCTGGCACTGTGTAAGCAGAAGCAGCAACAGGAGTAGTCACTAAACTTCTAGCCCAGAACATTTTGGAATGTAACCCATATAAAGATAAAAGTGTGAAAAAAGTCTTCCTATTTTGAGTTAATTATTTAACAGTTCAACAACTGAAACGTCTACCTTATAGTTTGTTCTGATATAATCAAATAGAATTTATATAGTAGTCAGTTGCCAACTCTCTGAAATATTGATTTTAAAGGGGATTGCTTTTAGAGACAGTTATAAAACACAGCTTGGGTTTCCTGATTCTTGAGATGGAATTGTTGTAACAAAATGTCTGGAAATGACATAATTTCCAGCAGTTCTATTTTAGCAATAAAAATATATAAAAATAGCAGAAATCATGCAAATAAATTCTATGATTTCCAATTAGCCTCGGTGATAAAATTTTGTGCTTATAAAAAAATAAAAACTAGAGAAGTAACTCTACAAAATGGCTGAGTGATCCACAGTTCCTTAGGTCTGATATGTTAAAATAAAAATGAAAAAAAGTTTAGTTGCAGTAAAGCTGGAAAAGCACGAGGTTTACATTTGATGTTAATGCGAGTCACACGTGCTAAATTCACAGCGTCTGCGTACTTTCAGCAAATACCCCAATATGTGTTTAAGAGTTATACAATTTGTATCCTGACCGCAAAGAGAAGTCTTAGGAAGAAGACACAAGAGAAAAAAATTAAGCCTAAATAGATGCTGCACATAAAATCCACTGTCAATATTCCATAGACATGTTTTTCAACATTTGCCACCTAAGTTAAGATACTAGTTTAGACATTAACAGGGTGATTATTTGGGTATACCAATTAAATCACGCAAGGACAAAATTACTTTGACAAAATTATTAATTGTTTTGACCTAAAATTATTACCTTGAATAGATATTTGGAATACAACATACCAGTAACATTAAAAAAGTAATGCCGAAACTTGAAAGATAAAATAATACTTTCCCTCTCTACTTCAAGTAATCATGTGATAACCCTTACACGAAGCTAAGATTTAGGTCTGTTACTTACTAGTTTTTAAGGTTATTCAGGGGCCTAAGTGAGAACATTTTGGAATATTATTTAACCGTTACATATTACTGTTTTATATAGATAGATAGATTAGATAGATAGACAGATAAAACTGTCCAACCAGTCTACTAACCCTAAAAGAGTAACGAGGAGTGGTGTGGGAGAACTAATTATGAAAACTCTTAAGCCTGGATACTAGTAGTCTGGGGACATTTTTATTTATCCTGAACAACACTGTTCTTCCCCCTCAGGGGAGAATATGGAGGATGGAAGGGACAAGGGGAAGGAAGTAATACACACCGATCAGAAAATGTAAAAGCACAGCTCCTAGGGAGTTAGCATCAGAATTTTCACTTGACCCTAGAAAGTAATTTTGGCATCACCTAGAAAAATATCTTCTCTTCTTTGCAATGAAAAAATAAGAATATGTCCATTGAAACCACATGAGACATTTTCCTTTATCTGCCAAATTTGTAACCTGGGAATAGTCTGATTCTGAGTTAGTAGGCATGGCAATATCCATCCTAAATCTTGCAATCATAGAAGAGAGTTATTATTGGGGAGTGGAGGTGCTTTCATTTCCTTAATGAAGAGGATGCCAATTTATGATGATTAATGGCCTAAAAATATGGGATTATACCATGGATCTTTTAATAAAGGCAGTCCTTTTAGTAAGAAGGGAGAAATCATTCCAAATATTCCATCTCCACCATAGTTCTGTACTATCATCCTCAATACAGAATGGAGGATAACTTCCTGAAAGCCATTTATATATATATATATATAAAATTAATCAATAATCATTATATATATATATAATCGATGATAAAGTGGTTTTAAAGGTAGAATGTAGTATTAGAGGGTCCAGGCATAGAAAATGATAATGTAACAATCCTGTTACCGATGTAGATTTTTTCCCATCTTAAGCCCATATAAAAATATATTTCAAAAACTGAGAAGAGTAAGAGAGGATTAGCATTATATATTAAATTTATACAGGGGAGAGGAAATATCTACATTTGGAAGTAGAAGAAGGAACCACAAATAACTATATTAATGCTTGTATCATATAAAATGTAAAAACTTCTATTAGTAAAAAGATACCAAAATAAAAAGGCACAAAATAAGCTATAAAAATTAACATAGTAGATGAAAGATTAACATGTCTGTGTATATATTAATACAAATATATAAAGAAAAACTAATATAATATAGTTTTATATGTGTGTATTATTTCTTTTTAATTTGGTAAGGCCCTCACAGAAATCTGTAAGAAAAATGTTGTATTGAAATAGATAAAAGGCCAAAAGAAATAAAAAGACAAAAAAGACAACTAGTAAAAAAATACATGAAAAAATATTCAACTGCACAAAAATCACAGCATACATTAAAACAATGGCATCACCTAGGAAAATATTTTTTTATCTCTATGAATTTTATCTATATGTTATATACATTTTATCTATATCAATGAATTAAAACAAATGAGGATGTAGTAAAACTTACTCTCATATACTGCTCATAATGGAAATTGCTATTGGATTACTTTACATGTATAATGGAATACATTAATGGTGATTACATCAATTGGTATAATCCTTTAGGAAAGTAATCAGCAGCATGTATGAAAAGCTGTAAAAATGTTCACATTATTTAGCCCACTGATTTTATTTTTAGAACTCTATACTTATTTTTTTCTTATACTTATGAAATAATTCTAAAGAAAAACCTTTAATAATAAAGATGTATACTTATTAAATTATAGGAGAACACTATGAAATAGCCATATAATGGAATATAATTGTGTAGACATAAAAAATTATAATTATTTAAAATTTTAATGCTGGTTATTATTGAGTGACAGCATAACAACAGGATTTTTATTTTTACATACTTTTCAGTATATTCTAAACCAAAAAATGGAGTATGTGTTACATATGTTTTTAAAAGTTAATTTTGTAAAAGTTCCATAAGGGTAGGGAACAGTCAAAGATTACATAAACTTAGCTGAACATAAAAAAAAACATACATGATGATGCTATGGTAAAAAAATTATAAATGTAAGTATATAAAATAAATTTTTAGGAGGAAAATATTGGAAGAAAATATACCAAAATGTTAGGGTTGTGTTAAGATGGCAATATTATGTATTTCCTGTTTATTTTTTCCCAAATGTCTATAATGTTATTCTATATTTTTAATATCAAATAAAACTAAATATAGTTAAATATGTCATTTCCATTATAATACAATAATGATATGTATAAGAAGTAGAAGATAAAATACATTGCTTACCTCTCTTTCATCCATGTTCAACCATTGCTTTGGATCTTCTTCAGTAGCCAGAAAGGCTATCAATTCTAAAGCAGTAAGACGAGTTTGACGTCTTGAAGAGACAAATATCAAAACAGGTTTGGCTGGGGAATGGCTTCTAATTGCTGTTTAAAAATTGAGGAAAATAAAATGGTAAGTCACTCACACCAAAATCTGAATTCCATTAAGATAAGGACACATAAAAACTAATGTTATAAATGATTTACGTGAATTCTTAATTTGGTACGAAATTTAGCACTATTCCAGGTACTACACGGGTCACACAGCATGCTGGACAAACAAGAGGAAAGGACAGAATAATGACTCTACTTAGGGAGCATATTGTCTAGGACAAGGAAGATCTAACTATGTCTGGTCTGAGTTCTGTTCTGAGCCGCAAAGAGACACTTAAAGCCTGAGCCTCTCCATTAATAGCTATCCATGGACACTAAATCTTGGGTTGAGTTTTCTATTTCTGAGTTGTGATTCTGAGATATTTCTGCTTGCCTAATCCATGATATTACAGGGTTAATCAGTCCTAGACAATCCAGTCACACACAAAAAAATAACAAAACAAAACAATCTGTCGCTGAGTCACTTCCGACTCATAGCGACCCTATAGGACAGGGTAGAACTGCCCCATAGGGTTTCCAAGGTGTGGCTGGTGGATTTGAACTGCTCATCTTTTGGTTAGTAGCTCTAGCTCTTCACCACTGAGCCACTAGGGCTCCAGTCATACAAAAAAGGGTGATGAAAAATCTCTAAGAAAGGTCATGAAAAGTTCCTTTTATATTTGCCCTATTGTAAGTAGATGGAAAAATTAAGAGGATTTATAATAATAAACTGGTAAAACATAAGTAGAACAATGTTTTCCCTCTGTTTTTCTAAAAACCTATGTGTGAGGTTTCAAGAGGGAAGAGAATGTAGAAGAGGGTGAGAAGAAAACCATGTCTAAATGGCAGTCAATATAAAAAAGAGTACTTTGATAACTTGAATAGTAAGAAAAGTGAAATTTTATAGATCAAATCTTAAAAAATAAAATTACTTAACAAGGTGCATAAATCATTTGGCCTAACTGGAAATGAGTTTTCTTTGCTATATATAGGCTTCAAAATGCTGATAAAAGGTCACAAGCAGAATTTCTATTTTTTTCTATATAGCATTCTTAAAACAGTCAGGCATTTAAAAATCTTACATAAAAGAGCTCAACTGCTTTGTAATTTTTTGTTTGAAATGTGAGCTTCAGAATTTCTTTTTATGGGCTAAGAAACAAGGTTTATAAAGGAAATGTTGACATGACCTTGACTATATCTATTCCCTATCATAACGTCACATTTTTAAACTCAACGAATATAGTAATCCACCATGGGTATAATAAATAGTTGATTAAGATAGCTGTTGTGCTGATACCATATCTAAAGAAGTGTAAGTCTTTCAGTTATTTATTATTGATTTACGTAACACAAAATGTCACTTCAATCACTGGTATGCAATCAGCCATCCCTTAAACAGATACAGATATAAGGAAGCCCAACAATACAAATTATGAAAAATAAACTCATTTATCTTACTTCTCACTCTTTGCCAGTTTATCAGATTACAGAATGAAAATGGCAATGCCTAGATAAATCGTATTACACATATAATGTATAAAAGACACATATTAGTACAATACTGGCATCATTTGTACATATAATCATGAATGGATCTCTATCCCTTTTGAAAACCTCAACATTTAATGGGTTTTTGCTGCTGCAAGAACAGGTGTGGCTGAACAGCTCACAGTAGATTTATTGTTCATTAGTGATTTTGTACAATGCTTCTGTGGAGCTGTAAATAATCTGAACTGCCAAGATCGGTCTCCAGCTCACAATCAATACTTTGCTTCTGTCATAACTCTAATTACAGCAGCTAAAAAGTCACCTCACAACTGTCACCTTACAATCAACAGCAGTTCACATTAGAGAATTTATTTTGGTGGTTATTTTTAATTGATATAATAAATATTCCTTATGTGGCCTAAACAAAACTTGTTTTAATAAAATAGGAGTGTTATTCTTAAATC
This sequence comes from Elephas maximus indicus, assembly GCF_024166365.1. Classification (NCBI taxonomy): domain Eukaryota; kingdom Metazoa; phylum Chordata; class Mammalia; order Proboscidea; family Elephantidae; genus Elephas; species Elephas maximus. The sequence goes on from NC_064819.1 coordinate 165,545,029, forward strand.
TGTCTTGCTTGCCTAGGTTGCCGGAATCGACTCAAAGGCAACGGGTTTTTTGCCTAGTTTTTAGGACAGGAAAAACAAAACACAAAAAAAGGAAACATTATAAAAAAGCACTGAAAATTCTAAGTTTAATGGTTTTTGGTAAAAATTATTTTTACATGATATTTGATTAACTTCAACTACTCTTTATCATCTGCTAAAGCTAACTACCATAAGAAAACACCTTAATAGATAATATTAAGAGTGATTTGATTACTTCTTAAAAATTTACTTTTACTTTTTCCTACTACAAAGACATTATCATTTATGAAATCTATAATTTTAAATAGTTACATCCACATATATTTGCAATCCTTAACAGTTGAGAAATATAGCTTTAGTTATTTGTAGCAGTTGAAGCAGTATTACCCCTTCAAAGAAGCCCACACTGTTTAGAATTCACTTACTTGCTACCATGTAAAATGGTTACTATTTTGTTCCAAGAACCTGAAGCTTACCCTGAAATGTAGGTTTATTCATACTAGCCATACGAGGACAGTAATGTTGACCTGGGAAGCCTTGAATGTGAACTTCCAGTGGAACTGGGCGTACAGATGGTCGGAAGTTGAACAAGCCCATCTAGAATAAATATGAGTAAAATCATTTTCAGTTTTTATATTTAAGTTTATGAGATTATAGTGCCTGTTTTAATGTGGCCACCTATACCACATTGTTAAATTCCTGGTTTATCAATCTTCCACATACCTCCTTAATATTGAGCCAGTCAGCAAGGTCTCTAGCATTAGCTAATGCAGTGGACAGACCAACTATTCTAACAGGCTTTTCTGTGTGCGATGAGATGAAATTTGTTCGAGATACAATGACCTCTAGAACTGGACCTCTTTCATCCCCTAGGAAATAGGAAAAATGCACATTAATCATTAACAAGCCCTGATGCTAGCTGCTTCAGGTATGGGAGACAGAGTTTGTAAATTGGCTTTAGATACAGTGGTACCCACCAAGCAGATGGATCTCATCTATGATGAGAATAGTGACTTGCTGAACATAGTTCCTATTTTGCCAGCTTCTGCTGACTCCATCCCATTTCTCTGGTGTAGTGACAATAAGGTCAGCCTTGGCAATGGATTTCATATCAGGAGTCACATCCCCTGTTAGTTCAACAACTCTGGAGAGGAATAAAAAATGATCCCTTTAACTTTTCAGGTAACGCATGACCTTGGAAAGGCAAAAATATATCTGTCTCTTTCAAAATGAAATTTTTATAATGCTTACAACTATCTCCCTTTTATTTCTGAAATTTTCTGTGCACTGAGTCCAAAATACATGTTTCTTCCCACAAAATAACGGATGCATAAATTTAAATCACTGACACAGATAACCTCTTAAATTTTATGTAGGTATTGTGACCCCGAATACTCCCCAGCATGTTTGGGGTCACATATTCCCCTCTTTGGAACTTGGATGACCACATATATCTATACCAAGTTTCAGTATGCAAAGGTATCAAATGTTGATATCATTATGTTTACATATGTGTGTAACCTATGTGGTTTTATACAGTTGAACTTACACATCCTTCTTCATACGGCAGGATAAACATCCTTCTAATGAGGGAAAGTGTTAACTTATTAAGACATAGAGAGATATTTATTAGGAGTATGATTATGTGTAAACTAATTTCTTAGATTAAATTCTTCCATAGATATTATAGGCTAATTCAGACATATAAAAAGACAAGACAGGAAAAAGAGAGAAAAAAGAAAGACAAGCCAGAGCAAATATGTGCCACCTCATTTTGAACAGACCTCAGTTTATGGAGGATAAGATGAAAAAATAAGAGATACAGTTTTTAAAACCTATGCAAATCTAAAAGAATTAGATAATGGATAGGAAAATCTGGAGGCTCATTCCAAATTTTACGTAAGCATCAAATAATTCCTACAACTGGTGTTAACACTTGTGAAACAGAAAACGGCAAGACTAGTTCCTCCAACTATAGTGTTCTGAAAAGTTTACTTATTTTTATTTACATTATTTTATTTTCATGTTATTTATTATTTATATATTTAATACATTCAAACAGTTCGAAGAATATGTAGTGAATAGTCTCCATAACAACCCTATCATCCAGCCTCCTAGTTCTCATCCCCTGAAACAATCACATATTCAGATTCTCCATCTTAAAAAAAAAAAAAAAAAAATTCATTTTTTTATATTCTCTGTGGAGATTATTCCTTAGTACATAAAGAGTTCATTCTTTTATACAGTTATGCAATATTTTTTGTTGTACAAAAGTACTATAACTTTCTTAATGTTGCCCTATCGATCATTTGGACCCGTGGTGGAAGGTTGGGAGTTTGAAGTCAACAGCTACTCCTTGGAAACCCTATGGGGCAGTTCTACTCTGTCCTATAAGGTTGCTATGAGTCGGAATCAAGTCAGTGGTATCGAACATTTAGGTTACCTGCAGTCTTTTGCTATTAAAAACGATATTGCAATGCATAACCTTTTATATTAATAGAAAAAATAAGGCATCATGCTTTTCAAATAATTCCCTCTTTTTCCTAAAATATTCACATTTAAATGCCTTTTAAGTTGTTTTGGAAATTACTCTGAATGATATGAAAGAAAAATAAAGAGATAACTTATTTTGCATTTGTTTAGCTTAAAAATATTTTGAGAAAAATTATCTTACCAAATAAAAGTGCTCATATGAAGTAATTAAAGGGATTTAATTTCTCAATCTTAAAATAATTCTGCCAATATACTTAGAACCACCTAGTTCAGAGATTATGAAAATATTAATAAAATTTTAATAGTAGTAACATACCTTCAAATAAAAGATTATGAAAATCACTGTAAAATATTCAATAATTCAACTCTTTTATTTGTTGGTCCTTTTAGACTATTCAAAGAATATATTTTGAGTAAAAGTTAAAACTTACTTTTTTCCAAGTTTTTCTTCTATTCTAACTTTCCAGTCATCCATTCTTTCACGTACAAGGGCCTTTAGGGGTGCAATATATACAGCCTAAAAATTGGGGGGGGGGCAAAAAAGGTGCTCATGAAAATAGTGACAGCATTTTAAAACAAAAGTAGACTCTATGAAATCTGTCAAAATATGGCAGTGTAGTTTTAAAATGTATGTTTTAATACTGAAATACTTAAGTTTCTAATTTATGGGGAAAAGTCATTAGCTTACTCAAACTACATTTATCCAAAGTGAGATAGAAATATAATACATGATAATATTTTCCATCATAAAAATACTGATATGGACAAGTTTTAAATATTTTCTAGAAAGTACCAGAAGAATTTTCTCTGGGTATTTTATAATGAAATTATCTCCTATCATAATGTGAACAAATAAAACAATTATGAGATAATATATTACATAGAGAAAATTAAGGTTCTAATAAAAATAAACATTTTCCTAGTATTATGACCAAGACTTATCTGAGTTCTGTGTAACTCTTTCATGAAGGAAGTTACTAATTTTGATGTTTTGAAGACAAATAAGTTATTCGTTCTAAATTTTAACGCAGATTTTATGGAAGTCCAATCACACATTTTAGGTGTTCAACTTTTTTTTTTTTTACCTGATCTTTAATAATCTAAACCTATATATTGATTATCCACTGAAGAAAAAAATTCTTCCCTATATAAAAGGTTTCAAATTTAGAGCAGAGTTCTATTGTTGCATTAATATGTCTTCTTATGGATCAATACTATATAAGAAAGAGACTGAGAAGCAGAAACTTAACACTAAGCAGGGAAGAAGTGCCACTAATTGGAAATCACTGAAAAATGAAATTAAAACATTTCTGAAATCATAAATGAAGAGGAAAATAGCATATATTCCAATAACACCTCTAAAATATCTCTGTCATAAAATGTGATGTGCTTTTATAATTTAAAAACTTTATTTTTCAAGAAGTTTAAAATCAATGCTTATTTCATTTATAACAGTGCCTCATATTAATGATATCATGGCTATTTAGAGAAATACAGAATTAAAACCATTTCTATATTTCCTATGTATAATCACACTGTGTTTACTAAAGTATCAGTACTTCTTTCATAGGCAAAGAATTTGATTATGACTTATTACATATCTTATAAATATGGCTCTGAATTAGGTATCTTACAATGAAACTGCTAAGAACTGTAGCCATCCTACAATAAAGAAAGGACCTGAGAGCACCACTATGTACATTACAAATCCATCTAGAGCGCAACCAAGTTTGAGGTAAATTTTCTTTGGGCCAATTTTTCTAACATGATGCAGTATCCTCCCCCTCCTGAAAAATTCACTGAGGGATGGATACATCTACTCACTGAGATCTGCCAGTATATTTGGAACTGGCTACTTCAGAGATTATGAACCACCTTTTCTAACTGAATGTAAGCATGTGATTCTTTCAGACAAACCTTTGAATTGGGGTACTTGTTGAAGACTCTGAAAATGGCTAATTCAGCCGCAACAGTCTTCCCTGATCCTGTGGGTGCTCCAAGTAGGACATTACAGTCTGTGTGATACAGCGTGTGAAATATTTGTGTCTGCACAGGGTTAAAGTGGGTAAAGTTATACAGGGCTTCATATTCTCCACATCCCAAAGCTGTGACTGGTAAAGGCTGAAGATCCAGTAATTCTAAAAAAAGCAACAGGTACTGTTATACAATAACTGAAAAATTTGCACAATACTAAATATGATATTTTAGAGAGAAAAATTACAACGATTTTTAATACTTTCAACCCAGTACCCAGTCTTTAATACTTTAGAGGGGGAAAAAAGCTTAAGAACAAATGCTTGCGTATCCGTTACGGATCTTTTTTTCCCCCGTCACCACATTTGTAATACTGACATACTAGACCCCCTTCAGTGGGAGTTCCCTACAATCCAATTATGATGCTATGTCTTTCTCTTCCAATTAGGAAAGCAAATTGAATAAGTGTGTGAAAATACGCATATTATAGAACAAATGTAAATCTACTCTAATTTCAAGAAAAATGAATATCATCTGTAAACTTCATTTCTGGAATGGTTACTAACAACAAATTACTTTTGATCTGGGCACAACTGACCAAGTCAGAGTGGTTGAGTGAGGTGTTCTAGCCAATTGAAAATGAAACAGAATTCTTTCCAATCTATGAAGAAAAATGACTACAGAGTCAATTTCTATCCTTAAACTTCACAAAGTTTAGAGAAAGTTCCTACTATAAGACAGAATTATAAAAGAAGTGCAAATAAAACTGAAATAAATAAAGACATTAATTTTCTGTAGCACTGAAAATCAAGATGGGAGAAGAGGGGTCACTATAAAATTAAGTGTTAATCAAAAACACAGGTTTATTCTTAATAGAGATTATAAACATTTTGCATATTTCTTGACTATTCTAAATTAAGATGCTTTACTTTATAATAGATGAAGATTTTTCTAGGCTGATTTGGGCTCAAAGGGATGGCTCTATATATTATGAGCCAAATAGACCATGGAATCATTGGGGTTACATTTTACATTTCTGATAGCAATTGAGATGTCATGGTGGTCCATTCATCGCTTTTTAAAATGTAGTTACAAATCAGTTAATTATATAAATAGTGCTCGGTCATTCAGCAAAGAAGTGATTAAACAAGCACTAAAATATAACATTAACACATGTTAAAATAAAGTGCTTCAGTCAGAGACCTGGGAGTGATGCTGATAGAACATATTTTAAATTAAAGCATGAAACATTTTATATATTTTATTTTTAGTTTCAAGATTTCAGGTCCCCCATGCGTCTGTCAGTTTGAAGAGAAAATTTCAAAGGGTCGCTAAAGAAGACAAAGTAAAGTATTATAATGCAATGTGCAAAGACCTGGAGATAGAAAGCCAAAAGGAAGAACAGGCCTGGCATTTCTCAAGGTGAAAGAACCAAAGAAAAAAAATTCAAGCCTCGAGTTGCAACACTGAAGGATTCTACGGGGAAAATACTAAACGATGCACGAAGCATCAAAAGAAGATGGAAGGACTATACAGAGTCACTGTACCAAAAATAATTGGTCATCGTTCAACCATTTCAGTAGGTAGCATACGATCAAGAACAAATGGTACTAAAGGAAGAAGTCCAAGCTACACTGAAAGCACTGGTGGAAAACAAGGCTCCAGGAATAGACAGGATACCAATTGAGATGTTTCAACAAATGAATGGAGTGCTGGAAGTGCTACCTGTCTATGCCAAGAAATTTGGAAGACAGCTACCTGGCCAACCGCCTGGAAGAGATTCATATTTGTACCCATTCCAAAGAAAGGTGATCCAACAGAATGTGGAAATTTTCGAACAATATCATTAACATCACATGCAAATAAAATTTTGCTGAAGATCATTCAAAAGCAGTTGCAACAGCACATCAACAGGGAACTGTCAGAAATTCATGCCAGATTCAGAAGAGGACGTGGAACAAGAAATATCATTGCTGATGTCAATGGATCATGGCTGAAAGCAAAGAATAACAGAAAGATGTTTACTTATGTTTTGTTTTTGACTATGCTAAGGCATTCGACTGTGTGGATCATAAAAAATTATGGATAACACTGCAAAGAATGGGAATTCCAGAATACTTAATTGTGCTCATGAGGCGCCTGTACATAGACCAAGAGGCGCCTGTACATAGACCAAGAGGCAGTTGTTGGAACAGAACAAGGGGATACTGCGTGGTTTAAAGCCAGGAAAGGTGTGCATCAGGGTTGTATCCTTTCACAATACTTATTCAATCTGTATGCTGAGCAAATAATTTGAAAAGCTGGACTATATGAAGAAGAATGCAGCATCAGGATTGGAGGAAGTATCATTAACAAGCTGCATTACGCAGATGACACAACCTTGCTTGCTGAAAGTGAAGAGGAATTGAAGCACTTATTGATGAAGATCAAAGACCACAGCTTTCAGTATGGATTACAGCTCAACATAAAGAAAACAAAAATCCTCAAAACTGGACCAGTAAGCAACACCATGATAAACAGAGAAAAGATTATGAAGTTGTCAAGAATTTTGTTTACTTAGATTCACAATCAACACCCATGGAAGCAGCAGACAAGAAATTAAATGATGTACAGCACTGAGCAAATCTGTTGCAAAAGATCTCTTTAAAGTGTTAAAAAGCAAAGATGTCACTTCAAGGACTAAGGTGCCCCTGGCCCAAGCCATGGTATTTTCAGTTGCCTCATATGCATGCGAAAGCTGGACATTGAATAAGGAAGACCAAAGAAGAACTGATGCCCTTGAATCATGGTGTTGGCAAAGAATATTGAATATACTATGGACTTCCAGAAGAAGGAACAAGTCTGTCTTGGAAGATGTAGAGCCAGCACGTTCGTTTGAAGCAAGGATGGTGAGATTTCATGTCATATACTTTGGATGTGTTATCAGGAGGAACTGTTCGCTGGAAAAGGACATCATGCTTGGTAGAGCAGAGGGTTAGGGAGAAAGAGGAAGGCCCTCAACAAAATGGATTGACACAGTGGCTGCAACAACGGGTTCAAGTTGAGCATGGATTGTGAGGATGGCGCAGGACTGGGCAATGTTTCTTTCTGGTGTACACAGGGTTGTTATGAGTCAGAACCGACTTGACAACACCTAACAACAACAACAACAGATTTCACATAGAAGCATACTTAGTTAAAAAAAAAAAAAAAAGACTACAAAACAATGTTCTCTTTAATAAGAAAACTGGTAGATACTACAGTCTCATTTTTGTGTTGACAAATCTTTTCTGTTCTGTCAAGGTATGAAAGTAGCATTAAGCTGTAATATGAATATCTCTCCTTAAGATACGCTAAGATAATGAAAACAGGACAAATCTGACAAAAATGGGAAAGTTTAAAGTTTTATCAAGGCTTTTCTTCATTACCAAAAAGACTAACAAATAATATGTTCCTTTAAAAATAGAACTGGAAATTTTTATTCTGAATTGGGATTCGGAGTTTGTCTATGGAAGAGTTATATGGAAAGGATGTCTATTTTTCTATAGTTAAGGGCCTGCTGAAATCAATACTCACAAGTTGTGAATTTTCAATGGGACAAAATAAACAATACACTAACAGATCAGTTTCAGGAAATTTCTGAAATAGGAAATTTCACAGGACACAATGACAATATTGTAAACATTTATTCACGAACTTTTGTTTCTTTAACAAGTCAAAATAGAAAGGCATTTGCTCATGTTATGAATCTGAAATTGATTTTTGTCAGTTACAACAATGAAAAACTGTTATAAGATGATGCATATTACCATATGTCCTTTTATAATGTCAGTGTGGAGGAGTAGCACTAGTATAAAGGGTACATGTAGTTGGCAGGACATGAGCTGACTTAATGTATACCTGAATCCATTCTGGAGTGACATAATAACATGACTCCTTGGTATCAGGACTTTTTTGCTGTAGAAGCACATCAGGTGGGTAAAAAAATAAATAACTCACTTAAATTAACATACTAAAATAAATTGTAATAAGTATAAGGAAAAAATGAGTATCTCTAAAGTTTTATAGATAAGCACAGATTAAATGACATTTGTGATAGAAAAGGAAAAGATATGGTGAAACTATAGTAATTTTATGTAAAAATAGAGACTATGGCACATAGAACAGACACAGCGAGTCTCATGTTTGGCAGAACTATTAGAATTGGACTAGGTTTAGTTTAATGTTTTTAGAACTCTAGCAAAAGTTAAGGCCCATCATTAAGCTCTACAATATAAACATATATACAAAAACCAAACCAGACCCATTGCCGTGGAGTGGATTACAACTCATAGCAACCCTATAAAACAGAGTTGAACTGCCCCATAGTGTTTCCAAGGAGTGGCTGGTGGATTCAAACTGCTGACCTTTTTGGTTAGCAGCCATAGCTCTTAACCACTGTGGCACCAGGGCTATAGATTTCTAATTTTGACAAGTCTCTTTTCAAAATACATTGACAAGAAAGTTGAATTTTGACTCATATTCAAATAACTTTGATGACATCTGGACATTTTCAGCATTCATTAAAACAACAATTTTAGGAACTCATTGATTCAAGTTACTATCTAGTATGTTACCTGTATGAGGAGGATGTCTCTCTGGTAGAATTAGATGTTGGAAGTTGATAATACACACAGCCTCAGCTCCCAGCCACCTATCAGACAATGCTCGGATGTAGTATTGGGAAGGCAGAGGCTCGAAAATAGGGATTGTAAATACCAGTATTTGAGCTTCTTTACGAATGACCTAATGTGAAATAAAGATGAAAATGAATAGGGATGTTCTAGTATCATAAAGGTTTTTATTAGTCTTTTTTTATTGTTAATACAATGGCATCCTATAGCAGGAGGTACTAAAAACAAACAAAAAAAATTATCTTAGATTTCTAACAGCTGATATATTCAGGTACTTCAGAAACTTGGGTGTGGCTACATCCTGAAGAGATCTAACAGTAAGTAAAATTTGTATTTATTTTATATTATTTACATATGAATATCATTATGTATTAACAGGGTACTAATTCGACTCATCATCAGACTTTCCCAAACATCATTCATTTAATTACTTAATGATTTCACCATATCCAATCACTATGTATTTACTTAGAGTTTTTTCTTTAAATTCTATCACCACCTTAAGTGGAATAAAAGAATCACTTGGCATAAATAGGTTATGGTGAAGACAAATGTAATGAAAACAAAACATTGCTATGAAATTCTCCTGCTGTCTACCTAAGGTTCTCAGCCTAGAGCTTGCTTTCTTTCTGGTAAAAGAAAAATTATGAATGAAGCATTAAAGTCAAGCTAGCACCAAACTGAATCTTTCTCTTGGGACTTACAGAGAATTAAAAAGGGAATGACATTTCTCTATGTGATTAAATACTCTTTAGCACTGTGTGCACGTAACACCTAAAATTATTACTTATTTTACCTGTTGTACATATTTCACACCTTTGGAAGCCATGCCAGAAACTATGGAAAAGATCACAACTGAATCTCAAACTAAGATCACACTGAATGTATCAATATTAAAAATTTAACTACTGTTTTTTTTAAATCCAAACAGAAACACAAAAATTTATAAATAAAGCTTTAATGGCACTATGAAATTATGGAGAAATAAGGTAAAAACAGGAATTGTTATTTAGTTTACATTTTATTATGGTAGCAACATAAGAATATATCCACAGATACCTGTTTTTTTAGAATTAAAAAATACTCTGAATGATAAATATGATCATTTGTAGGATCTTCTACCCAAATCCACCAGGGTTCTCCTACTGTCCCATGCACCTAGAAGAAAAGAATAGTATCCTAATACTATGTATATAAAAACTCACGTAACAGAAACTTGTTCGCATACCCAGCACCCATTTCTCTCTCTCACACAGTTTTATCAATATATAATTTAAAAACCAACGAACCAAACCCAGTGCCGTCGAGTTGATTCCGACTCATAGCAACCCTATAGGACAGAACAGAACTGCCCCATAGAGTTTCCAAGGAGCGCCCGGCGGATTTGAACTGCCGACCCTTTGGTTAGCAACCATAGCACTTAACCACTACGCCACCAGGGTTTCGAATATATAATTTACGTAACATAAAAATCATTCAGAGTATACAGTTCAGTTGATCTTACTGCATTATTTATGGAGTTGTGCAACTATCACCATAAGCTAATTTTACAGTATTTTCATCACCCCCAAAAGAAACCTTATACCTATTAGCAGTCACTTCCTATCTCCTACTACCAGTACTTCTTCCTTTCTACTAAGCCCTGAAGGACAAATCTACTTTTCTCTACAGATATGCTTATTCTAGGCATTTCATATAAACATGGAATCATAAAATATGTGGTCTTCTGAGTGTGGCTTCTTTCAATTATTGTGATGTTTTCAATGTTCACCCATGTTGCAGCATGCATTAATACTTTCTTTTTATTGTCAAATAAAATTCTATTGGATATACTATATTTTGTTTATCCATTTCTTTCTCTTTCTTGTGCCATCTTGCTCAGTATCCATCTCTCCCTCGTGTGACTTAGAAGAAAGTGACTTATTCTCTTGGGATAACCTTGATTAGCATAAGGCAATCAGTTCCTGGCATTCCTGTGACAACAGCTTGTGGTCAGAGATAGGCACATGGCCAATACTTTGGTCTTAGAGTTCGTGCTTTGGGGTGAGGAGGTGGGTGTGTGTTCCCTTCTCTGTTAAATACGAGCATGGAAACATGAAAATATTTGGGCAACCGTCCACAGTGCCGGCAGAGCAAAGAGATGGAGGGATCTTGTGCCCTGGATGACATTCTTAAACAGAAGACTTAATCATTCTTTGGGCTTGTTCTACCTGTGTACCTTTTATTGTGTGAGATAATGTATTTCCTTATTGCTTAAGTCAGTTTGGAAACGCTGGTGGCATAGTGGTTAAGTGCTAAGGCTGCTAACCAAAAGGTTGATAGTTCGAATCCGCCAGGCGCTCCTTGGAAACTCTATGGGGCAGTTCTACTCTGTCCTATAGGGTTGCTATGAGTCGGAATCGACTCGACGGCAGTGGGTTTGGTTTTTGGGTAAGCCAATTTGAATCAAGTCTTCTATTTCTACTCTTACAGCTAATAGCATTCTGATAGTTAAAATTAAGTACTCCATCTTACTAATGAATTAAACCAAACCACTGGAGATTTACTGTGGATACTAATAGAAGAAAACCGTGAAAAAAAAAGATGAAACTTTTATACATTTCATAAATAGTTAAATATACAACTTGAAATATGAGTTTATGGGTAACTATTATTTTATATTTTATGTAAATTTTCTATTTATAGAAATATTAAATATAATTTTTATCATCTAGTCCTCAAAGAAATTCTGCGAGAAAGACAATTATTATTATTAGATACATTTGCAGATGAGAACTGAAAGAAGGAAAGGTTAAGTGATTTACTGTTTTAACACTAACGGTAGAATTGGTTTAGAAGTAATTTTAGGGCATATTGTTGAAAAAAATCCACTTTTATTAAAGATGTACTAAAAAAAAACCCAAAAACGATGAAGGTATTTACATACATTTAACTAGACCTTTAAAATAACTGTGTAAACTAAGCATTGCTATATTACAATTAACTGATTTTCTTGTCTTCCCCCAACAGTTTCTTGAATGCCAGAACTGAGTAGACACAGACACACATCTAAGATACTGAAGGAGGGACAGAAAGAGTAAACATGGCAATAGAAATTTGTTGGGAGCCCAGAAAGGACATTTAAAGAGGGACTATGTTCACAACACTACTGAATGTTCAGAGAAGGAAAATAACGAGAAAAAGCCATTTAGTATGGCAACCAGGCAGTCTTTTGTGATCACTGAGAAAATAGTCTTAACAGTAAAGAAACAGGTGACTAGGAAGTGGAGGGAAATGTAGCATAATCTTTCTATATGTCTAGTATAGAAAAGGAGAGATAATAGTTTGAGAGGCATCAGGATTTAAAAAAGGCTCTTTTAGCATGGAGAACCTTGAATTTTTGGTAGGCTAAGATGACAGAGTCAGGAGAGAGCAAAAATGAAGGTAACATAGGGACATGAAAGAAGATAGCACTACTATGGCAAAGTCCCTATGGAATTGAATCCACTAAGCAATTTTCTCTATTGAAATTTCAGATTTCTTAAATGCTCTGAAGGTATCATTCGTTGTCATGTATTACTACATTATACTACATGTTTTTCTTGAGGATGACAGTAAGTATTGCTACGATGTTTTTTAATAAATCTTCTGAAAGCTATATATATTCTTTTTAGAGGATGCCTTGCTGAACCTGTAGAACAGACATTTTTGTATAACATACATATATAGGTATTTTCCACTTCTACCTGATCATTCCACATGAAATCAGGACAGATGCTGAGTGTCACCCGGAGGACAGTCCGTGTGATGGGCTGAATGGATGCTTCCATCGTAACTGAAGGAATCTGATGAACGCACTGTTTGACCTTCAGTCCAATATTCACGTGATGCAATATGTGACCTGCAAGAAAAATATCACATAGAAGAAATGTGTCCAGACAGAAGAAAAGCAATACAATCTGACTTGTAAATGGGATTGGATTTCGGAGAAGGTGATTTTATTGCTTGTTTTCTGATTTGCTATGTAGAATAGCTGACATTCTTGACCTGGCATGTTTGAATATTTTGCAATAGTTAACTTGAATTAGCAAGTCATAGCTCTGAAAAAAAGTAGCAAGGTTTCTTTGGCTATTACTAAGGTTCCTCAAATTACTGAGATTTGATAGTGTTTAAACTACTATAAACAGATATACTTTTCTTTCGGTTAGTTTGTAACACTGTAAAGAAATTTTTAGTATTTTGTGAAAACAGCCATTATTTAAGAATTCTATAACCATGTGGAAAATGCTTCAGTAATCAAATGCAACTCAACCATTCATCCCCATTTCCCAAAAATGTAAATATAAAATATGGTCAGTCTGGCACAAAATTAACCACTTATATATATTTTAATAAATGATCAGATTCTTGAATATAGATATACATGGGAGTTCCAAGGAGCAAAGCACAAAAAAGTGTGACTAACTATAAACATTTTTCTACTTTAGGAAGAGCAACTGAGTGAAAATAGATTGTATCTCATAGCACCAAGAGTTCCTGTATGTTTTAGTTCTTCAAAATAGAATTTTTTAAAGAGTAAAAAAATCTATGTCTTATGTTAATCATATTTGAAACTAAAGTTGCCTCTCTTATTTTGATAAAATACTTACACGTCACCCAATGTGAGTACCCTCAATTTCCCTTGCTAATACTCCCAATTTCTCTATCTTTAGTAATACTTCCTTTCTTCCATTCTGTCTTAAGGAAAAAAAAAAAAAAAGGTATTTGTCCTCCTCTACAAGGGTAAAAACTACCTCAGCCTCTCTTCACATCTTTGGACCTTTTGCCAGCAGGATTCTCCTCTCTCATTTCTCTTCAGGCTGACTCCTTTCATGTCTAATGTCTATCCTATTCATAGCTGACATATTACCTATCTAATGGATTGTATATTTAGCTAATAAAATGTTAAGATATATGGGAATGTCTGTAGGATTAACTTATTAATATTCTGTGAAAAAAGCAGAATATCAAATGTTATGTAAAGATACATATTTGTGCAACGATGAAGCTCATTTAGAAACTGCACATACGCAGAGTTTAATGTTCACTATTTTTTGCTGTAATACTGCTGATATACATAATAAAAGATTTTGAAATGAATTAAATATTAAAAAATAGAGAATAAAACTCATTAAATAATTCCTCATTTATATTTAACTCTATGTATCTGTAAAATACTCAAAGGGTAGACAACCTAAACTCCATTTTAATTGCTAACTCAAGTAACTTCATAAAATTTGGAGGGACCTCTGCTTGAGTTCAGATAAATAAAAAAGAAATTTAATTTAAAATGTTAGAAATGTATCCCTAGTAATATGAAAATTCACAATACTTTAATATCCAGTGAAATATCTATTTGCACAGAGCAATACATTCAAATAATTTTGCTTCCTTCTTACCTATTTCATCTTTCCTCATGTCTTTCAGCTTATCCACACTAAGATTTTTTTCTTCTAATCTTGTAAGAATGTGTGGTGGTAAGATTGAAAATTGTCTCAAAGGGCTGGCCCAACACCAAAGCCTCTTGTCGATGACTTTACTAAGATTCAGGAGCCTGTAGGTCATGGCAGGCCAACGTTTCCTCAGAGCAATCTCAAAAAGAGCACGGAAAATTCTACCTGCATTCTGAAGAATAAGAAGGGGGAAATGGTGGTTAGGCTCGATGTGCTTTTAAATTTGTTGATAATTTTATTATTCAGACTCAGTTTCAAAAGAAGTGTAAGGCAAGCTTCATCCTTTAATTTTGGGGTAACATATTCTCACAAGAACCTAATTATTATTACTTCTATGTAAGAATAATCACACCCTTTATTCGTGGATATTACCTATTTAACTTAGGGAGGGTAGCCTTATTTCCAGGTTCTTAGGAAACCCTACTCTTATACTCCCTAAAAAGGAATGAAGTAGGAAGGCAGGAGGCATGCACACAAAATATTTAGAAGGCTGTTAAGAGCAGAGGATGGCGCTGGGGACAGAGTGTAATGATTAAATTTAGCTATTTAGAGGGCAAATAGGGAAGATTTTGGGACCTAGTCAGGGAGAAAAATTAGTAAGAGAAGGATGATAAAGGAAGTGCTGACGAGTGCAGCTACCCATATTAATGGCTCCCACCAAATCTGATTGGTATTGATATCATGATTTTATAGATGAAGATACTAGAGCATGGAGTAGTAAATAATTTGGTAGTTGGTATCAGAGTATTAATTAATTCAAAGCCAGGTCTAAACGACTCCGAATTCAACACTAAGACCCTAATAACAGTGTACATAATCAACATATAGAAAGTCACAATGAATGAAGTCTTTTTTTCACATTTCTACAGTTAGTTCCCATTTGTTTTGGTTCCTTCCCTCTATCATTAATTTTGTAGATTGTTTTAGTGAAGATTTTTTTTGTTAAATCATTAACTTAAAGACCAAACGAAACTACTGCTGTAGAGCAGATTCCAACTCATAGAAACGCTATAGGACAGAGTAGAACTACCCCTTAAGATTTCCAAGGCTGTAAATCTTTATAGAAACAGACTGCCACATCTTCCTCCCATGGAGTGGCTGTTGGGTTCAAACCATGGACCTTCTGGCTATCAGTTGAGCACTTTAGCCACTGCACCAGCAGGGTTCAACTTAAAGATTCCTTCCAATATCTAATAATATCTGTATTTGAAGGTGAACAATGTTAAATCTGGTCAAATTATAAAAAAAGATGACAAACAGTAAAGATTTCAAATGACAAACTGAAAATCCACCTAAAATGATGAGGTCAAAAATGAACCTAAGGATCAAGAGCTTTGGTTAACATTTTTTATCAAATGTTTGTCTTTGGAAAATTTAGACTATTTTGTTTCAGTATTAGAAAGTTAAGAACAAAAATTATACTTAGTAATCTGAAGGACAGTCTGAAATCCATTAAGAATGACAGGTCGAGTCTTATTAAGGACTAACGAATGATAAACAAAACGAACATTTTGATTATTAAACCTATCCACATAATTCCCACCTGTGTTTATAAAAACTGCCAGGCTAATTTCCAAACTGTCTTTAAGTATATGTTACTTTTATATTTCAGAACCTACTTCTTCACAGCTAAAAGAAATGGAAAAAGAGATCCCGCATGATAAGATACAAACATAGAACATTTTAATCCTGAATGATAATAGTTAGGTGAGGATAATGATCAAAGTCTCTAACACTTACAGGTTAGAGAGGCTAAACATGGGCTTGTTTACAAAATGCTAGGCTACCTGAGCTAAGGGTTTACTTTGGGGGCTGACAGAAGAAAGTTGGAGAAATATAGAAGGAAGCGTGTCATTTTCCAGAGCTGAGGAAGTGCCTATGGAACTACTGATAGTTCAAATCTAAAATATAAAAAAACTCAGGAATAATTTATCTAACGCATTCAAGGATCATAAATCTATAAAACCTATTTAAGAAAAATTTGGGATGCTCTGAGGTACATCCTTAATCTTCTGAGGTTGACTCCCTGGGCACCCATCACAAAGAAACCATAAGTTTTTATATTGCAAAGCAATATTTCTCTTTCTATGCCAGTAACACACATGTTCCAATTTACAAAAGATGGTTTTTCACTACATTCATATTATATAACATACGAAATCATCACCTGGTTTCTTGGTTATATGATTAATTACTGCATTAATTCAAATTGTTTACTTATACATCTTGGTTCATGGTTGTAAATATGTTATAAAAAAATACTGACAGTTATTTCAAAACTCCTGAGTAATCAAGGCTATTAATAATTATTTAATGTAAACATACTTTTTTCATATTAACTCCTTGAACAAAATTGCAAACATAAAATACATAGTGGAATAGCTCCCATTTTTCAAATAAAATTAAGCCTTAATTTCTCAGGTTAAAGGAGGTATTACTTAATGAAAAACAATAAAAATATATTCTTAAGAGGTAATGAATGTATTTTTTAAAAGCATGCCTGGAAGGGAAACCTTTCATTTGAATGGTAAATAGGGCAGAAAATGATGCACTACTTCACATGAGGACTTGGATATAAATATCAAAGCATTTTATATCATGATATTTTTTAGAAGTGATAGATTTAATGAGCTGTGGTTTAAGAAACACTTTTCTTTCAGTCCTGAATTGTAAAAGATTAACAACAGGGGAAAATGGTTACTTTTTCATCAGAGCCAAATAAACCTGAATATATGGTATGAAATATATTTATTAGGCTTTATTTAATGGGAAAAAGATTTGTTTATATTTCCAACAATTTGGAGGAAGCTACAAAGGTTCCATGATATTTTCTTTTTGCTTGAAATATTCTTCCATCACTGCCCTTTTTAAGCACAAGAAATTAACTTCGTCATTAAAAAAAATTCAGATATTTTGTCCTTAAGCAAGAGGAATTTAAAAATACTTGATATTTTAAAACTCTAAAATGAAAATAGCGACATCAAAAAATAGTCAAAACAATCACCAACTCTCACTCCCAAGCCTGATTTAATATCAGAGGTTGTACGAAAGATGTGCAAATTAAGCAAACCCAGTTATAAGATAAATAAGTAGTTGGTAGCATGTCACAATTGCAGTATACATGCAGATTAAAAACAAAAAATACCTAAACCTTTGCCGCTGAGTCGATTTTGACTCGCAGCAACCCTACAGGACAGAGTAGAGCTGCTGCACAGGGCTACCAAGGAGCAGCTGGCAGATTGGAACTGCCAACCTTTTGTTCAGCAGCTGAATGCTTAACTACTAAGCCACACAGTATGAGCTAATTCCTTAAGTCCCTGGAAATAAACAAGGGATAGAAAATAGGAAACAAGTAAGATTCATACCTGTGCAACATATGCAGAATCTGATATAAGAGAGAAACTGTCCAGTTCTCCTCGGCTGATATAAGTTTGAAGCAGGATATTTATCTTTCCATAACTGTTCTCTACACCCCCAGGAGCTGAGAGTACACAGAAATTGTTCAACAAAGCATCTAACTCCTCTATTTCTTCATCTCTGACCTGAAAGAATCAATGTTTTTATAGAAATATTTGGGCAGATCTATGAAAATGTTTCATATAGACATTAAAGAATACTCCAAGTTTTTGAAAGTTTTTATTTGTTATAACTCAACATTTTCCTTTTATGTAGCTAAATAATAGCAGTTTTCCACATGTAGCTAATAAAATACAGTATGAAACTATCTTGAGGCTGATACAATCACATTTTATTATTCATCACCAACATTAAAGTTGCCATTGACATACAAAAATTTGATATGCCACAAAAATTAAATCCCTGACCTCAACATCCTTCAACTGATGAGATTTCATTTTTTATTTGACCAGAGTAAACCTCTGCCCAAATGGATTAGGGAAAACTTGAATTATCTTCATATGCATTCATTACAGTCATATATTTTTATATGGTATAACACATTCATAGCTTAATGCTGTGAAGTACTGTGATTCAAAGTATTAAAGTTTTTACTGTTAATAAGATTAAATTATAATATTGGTGCAGAAATATTCACATCTAAGTTTGAATCATGCATGTTCTTTATATTTTCTTCAGTGAACCTCATTTTGCAAATAAACCAAAATGTGCAAACTATATTCCCCAATAGTCTCATTACTGTAAGATCCATTTACATAATATTTGACTTGGGGCAAAGTATGATGTCAGATATGACACAATATCATAATCTAGGATAGCAGATATTGTTGATAAATGGAGAACACTGCTGATACTCAAAGGTAAGGTACCATGCACCTCATACCGTTATCAGGAATAACACTTAATTACGAACTTTTATACACAAATGAATGCCTATGTGTTACATGCATTTGATTCAAGCTTCAAATAATCTTACCTTGATCTGATCAAATTCTTCAGCTTTGGAGACTATGGCAAAGATATCACCTTCTGTTTTGTGAGCATCAAAGAGTTCATTAAAAGTCTACAAGTAAGTGTTGTATTTGATTAAAAAGGTTCAATAAAATATTGTAAATTAAAAACATGACTATAAATCATATGTTCTTAAAGAACATTTGAGCCCTAGACAATGGAGTTATAATATCTGTGGCATATTATTCCAAGCTGTTGCTTCATAAACATAATCAAATTTATCAAAGTAAGACTGAAAAACATCCATAAAACATAATTAGCTAGAAAAGACCTTTAGAAGCAAAAATATCAATAAGATCAGTTAGTAAAACCAACATTAGATATATAAAAATGGTCACCATAACATTCTGGTCTTTGCTTAATTCCAGTATGGGAATCTGCACCACTCACCAACTCTAAGCTGGTCATGGAGTCCCCGGGTGGTACAAATGGTTAATCTGCTTGGCTACTAAGCTAAAGGTTGGAGGCTTTAGTCTACCTCAAGGTGCCTTGGAAGAAAGGCCTAGCGATATACTTCCAAAAAAATCAGGCATTGAAAATCCTAGGGAGCATAGTTTTACTCTGACATACATGAGGTTGCCGTAAGTTGGAATCAATTCTACCACAACTGCTTTTACTGGTTTAGGCTATTCACACATCATATAAAAATCAGAAAGGCAAAACTAAAAATATGTAATCTGAGGATCCTGGCAAATACATCACAATATTACTAGCAAAGGCATACAGAAAATCAGAGAATTGGGTATGAAAAACAAACAAATAAACAACAACAAAATACAGAAGAAAGACAAAGCCAAAGAAAGGCTAGAGTTCTGAATATAGTTTGAAGTTGGCCGAAAACTAGACAAAGATAGTTTGGCAGCAACACAGTACCTAGTGGACAAATGAGAAAGGTTAATTAGTGGACAAAATGAATAGATGTTAGTAAGTAATGGAAGCAGTGGAGGGTTAGGGAAAACGTGTGGGGGCTGAGGAACCACCTCATAGGAGTTGTTAGATAAAACACGTTAAAAGGCTTTGAAAAAATCCAGAGCACTATACAGTCAAGTGTTGCTTAACATCCACAATACGCTCTGTGAAACAGGATGCTATGTGATTTGGGGATTGTGCAAACACTTGGGTTGGTGGGGCGTGGGCTCCTGGACCCAGAGGCTGCCATGCGGTGCACGGCCGGGGCAGCATCTGCTGCAGATGCCTCAGGTGAGTGCTCAGATGGGTCCTGCCCGGTGTGCAGCCCCACAGCTCTGTGAACCTCACAGCGTGGCAGTTCCAAGTGCAGGCCAGGGCAGCAGGGGAGCAGTCTCAATGATACGGCACCCTGCCCTGGCTGGGCCCTGAAAGGCCTGCCAACACTGGATGCTCAAGAGCAGGATTGGGCAACCACTCCTCCCAGTAGCAGGGGCACCTGTTCCCACAAGTGGAGGGGGCAGTGGGGCAAGCTCCCTGCCAAGTCAGGCTGTGAGCATCCCCCAGTGGGCATGTGTTAAAGAGTAGAAGTGCTCCATAGGGCTTTCTTGGCAATGGGTTTTTTGGTTTTGGTTAGGTCTTTAGATGGCACAAACAGTTTGCACTCAACAGCTAACCTAAAGGTTGGTGGTTGAAACCCAGACAGAGGTACCGAGGAAGAAAAGGCCTGGCAATCTGCTTCCATTAAGGTTACAGCCAAGAAAGCCCTATGGAGCACTTTTACTCTTTAACACATGGCTGCTGCGAGTTGGCATCAACCCAATGGCAACTAACAACAGCATGTGCTTATACATATAACACATTTTGGAAAACACCTTCCTGTGCTTATTAGCTTTTCCCTTCCTTTTCCCAAATAAGCCTTGTATTTGTACAGTCATGCACCATATAACGGCTGTTGGGGCAATGTCCCACCGCATATACACCCATGGTCTAGCACATGTTCTCTGACTCAGAGCGACCCTAAAGGACAGAGTAGAACTGCCCCTTAGAGTTTCCAAGGAGTGCGTGGTGGATCTGAACTGCCAACCTTTTGGTTAGCAGTCATTGCTCTTAACTACTATGCCACCAGGGTTTCCCTAAGGACCTAAAGTACATGATAAATGAGTACAAAACCTAGATCTCATAAAGTATAGTGGTATGGGGATACATCTCTTTGAAGAAATCTCATTTTAATAATTTCTATTACTTTTTTTCATTTAAAAATAATTTTAAGGCAAAAATCACATTTTCTCCCTATAAAATAATAAAAGGTTAAAATCCACATTAACTAATCTTCTACCTTACCTACTCTTCAAATTTAAGTCTTGTCTTCACAGGAAATCATTCTTAAGTTTTCCTATATATCGACATATGTAGGAACTTATGTGTGTGTGAATACATGCATGTACTTTTAAAAATGTAAATATTCTTAGTTGCATTCCATCTTACAAAGGGCTGCATTTAAAGGCAACAGACAAAGCTAAAATTATGTAGTCAGATTGTCCTTGAAAATTTCTTAAATTGCCGATATATTACAACCAGGTTGACTTGATGATTTTATTCATCCTTCTAACTCTTGTTTAGCCAGTGTTTCTCCATAGCCTGAAATTAATTCTTCAACTTTTTATTCAAGGACATCATTTAACCATCAAGTCCCACTTAAAATCATTCAGGTACTCATTCTCATCAACATGCTCTGATTGTTTTAGGGCTGGGTGTACCTGATGCTTGTGATATACTTATTGAGCAGTGTGGCAAGAACCAAAACAAAACCCATTGCCGTTGAGTCGATTCCAACTCCTAGGGGCCCTACAGGACAGAGCAGGACTGCCCCATAGAGTTTTCAAGGAGCACCTGGTGGATTTGAACTGCCGAGCTTTTGGTTAGCAGCCGTAGCACTTAACTACTATTCAAGAGGGTTCTTACTATTTAAACTCTTTTTTTTTTTTTTTTTGCTTTTACTGAGTGTGTATTGTTGAATCATTTAAGTTAAATGCATTTTTTTCTCTGAGTTGTTTTTTTAAAAATTTTGCATTAATAATGTATGCTGAAGTCTAGAAAGCATTTGCATCTAGTAACAAAGCATTTGTTCAATTCAGTACAATACCTCAATGGTGTTATATTTAATATAGTAGTGACTGGCGGTTCTACCCAGATCAGTGGAGAAAAAATACCCAGTTCGCTCCTCAAAACGAATCATCCGAGCTTCGTCTAGCTTTCGTCCAACTTCAATGACCAGTTGTTCTCGATGTTTTTCTAATGTTGGGTCCATCTACAGGAATAAAATATAAACACTTAAATATTTTCTTTAGAGAGTCATCATTTGCAAACATATAAACATTTATGGAAATTAAAATTTCTGTTGATGCTTTAGTCAGAATAGGCTAGTTCTTAATTACAATATTTAAAGAAGTACATTCTTACAAATTTAGGAAATAACTAAAAAAAAATTTATTTCATTAAATAAGGGAAGCTTTAAAATTAAAAATATCAATTTGCATATTATCTTCAGATGTCAATAAGATTTTAAAATCTAAAATCTTTATATGGTCTTACAATTTTTAAGACATTCAGAAATCAAATACAAGAAAAAAAATCATAGTCTTTACTCTCGCACACTAAAATAGACGGATTCATAAATATCAAATCATATCCCTACTTCATCAGTAATTTGGAAAAATGATAGCTGGGATGCCTCTCCTTTCAGAGTTAAGATATACAAAAATAAATGCAAACTTACCCTTTCAAAATTATGGTTCTAGTATTCTATCAGTTTTTATAACTGCTGATGGGAAACCCATTTTGCCCATTAAAATACAGGCAAAGAATAAAATGAAATCAACAATGAATTTTGAACAGTTTTGAGGTTACATTACATAGCCGTTTTCTAAGTAGAAATTATGACATTTGACATAATATATTAACAGATATTTCTGTTACTGTGATATACGTGTGTGTATGTGTGTATACATCTGTATCTATACCTATCTATCTGTCTGTATGTACACTTCTGTATGCACATACGCCAAGTCTTGAAGGCCAATCTCCGATCATGAATAAGAAAGTGACATATGAGCTTAAAAAAAGGGGAGAGTTTAAAAGTATTTTAAGAACCAATTAATTAGTACTCCCACTGTTTACCCCAACTTAGATTTTTAAGACAGCTTATTAATATATAAATATTGTTAGAGTAAATTAAAAAATCAAAAAAACGAGGCAAAGAGAAATCAACTGTAGGAAAGTAATATGGACTCAAAAGTTATATCAGCAAATAAAAAAAGTGCTAAATATTTGTTAGAGGTGATATACTATATACACCAAGCTCATCTTCTGAAAATATTTTACTAATTACATATTATTAAGCCATAAAAATATGTTAAAATACTTGATCTGTGTTAGTTGACATGAGTTTTGTGGCTATAAGTATTTCATGAAAAAATGAAAACAACGGAAGTTAAAAAAAAAATTAAGATTCTCTGAACTGTAAAGAACTATGTATCTTCAAAGAAAAAAAAACTCTTTATACTGGAAAATTATACAAAAATGACTGCTGATATTAATTTGGTTGCTGTTGTTGTTGTTAGGTGCCATCAAGTTGGTTCTGACTCAAACAATCCTATGTACAACAGAACAAAACAATGCCTGGTCCTGCACCACCCTCACAATCATTGCTGTTTGAGCACACTGTTGCAGCCACTGTCAATCCATCTCATCGAGGGTCTTCCTCTTTTTTGCTGAATCTCTACCTTATCTTAGTACTTTGAAATCAATTCGTGTGTTTATCTTGTTCCAAGATTTGAGATGAAATAACCTATGAAAATATGTTTTATTTTGTTTTTCTTTACGTCTTCAGAGTATTTTCATAGTGTCATTGATTGTTGTCACAAAGCTCATATTTGAAATGAGAATAGCTAGTGCTATGCTCTTTAAAATGTGTGAGGTTACAGGTTAGAATGCATCAACATTTTATAACTGAAAATAATTTGGCTGCTACAGTAAAGGAAGAAATCCATTGGAAGACTTAGCAGATGTATCAATGAGAAGAAGAAAGAAAGCTGAATCCCATCTAGAGCAAATCTAAGTATAAAAACCTAATGATTTCAGATTAACAGCTTGAAAACTAGTTCCTGCTGCTGCTTTTCTTTTTTTTTTTCTTTCCTCCCCACCTTCAGCCACCCAAGTCTTAAGCTTCGATATTCCCATGGTCAAATCTACTGCATAGGAAAAGGAAAAAACAAAAACAAATAAAGACTGTGATATATATAAAAACTAAATTACCAGTAAAGGGGGAGAACTCTAATTCTAAGTTAACTAAATTTTGCTTACTTTGACTTAACACTAGTGAATATCTATATGACAATGGTGAAATAATGTTTTCATTAGACAACAACTAAATTTTATCTGTAATTAGGAAGCACTTATGGTGTATTAAGCAGAGTTCTAAAGAAAAGACAAGATCTCAGGATCTGTAAGCCATGTGGACCACACAACTCTGAAGTTCACGGGCAGAAGTGCCACCACGTGCATCTGATTGTTAGTCTATGCACACGCTAACTTGTGGAACTGATCCCTGCCAGCAGCATGGTAAAGGCAATAATTCACTAATGCTACCTTTTTATTTATGGATAGCATCTAGGACAGGCTTGATAAGAGGAGCACATCGTATATAAAAGAAACCTATTACTAACAGGTGTCTTTTAGTTTCCTCATGTCTAATTTTTCTATAAACTAAATTTATCAGAGTCTAAAAAAATCACAGGAAAATATTAAGTAAAAATATACCTGAATAACAAATTGGTAATAATAGTATAAAGATTTACTATTAGTATCAGTGGGAAAAGAGATTTAAATAAAACAAGATAATTTACAGAGGGCAAATTTAATTCTCCTATAGTATTTTTTGAAAAGATTAAAGCTCTTTATTTTTATTTCCAGGTACATAACTCTTTTCGGATGTGGAAGGAGTAAGAAGTATTTACCCCTCATATCATGGAAGGATTACGGGACTAAAAAGAAGGTTTGGGCTTTTCTGTTTTGTTTTTTAAATAAATGAGTTTTCTACCTGATAACCCTTGTAACTGATGCCATATAATAATGGATTTGCTCTCATCCGTACATAAAGATAAGTATAACTTATCCACTTCACTGCTTCTTCCACATTAGTAACTGTTCCCAGAGCAATCTGCAAAACAAGAATACAACAAAAATTAAAGTAATGCATTAAAGTTGAACACAAACATGACATCGAAGATGGTTTTGTCAGAAGTTATAAAAATACATCATTATACTGTATTTAAAAGAAGGTAAGCATGATTACTGGACACTTTTCCAATTAATTAAAAATCAGCCCTGCCTCATGCAGTTGAGAACAGCACATTAGAAATGCCATCTTCTAAAACTGAACTTACTCAACTATGCCAGTGAATTTACCTTCACTTGACGATGTCTCCACAAATGGAGTTTAATTCTACATAGTACTAAGGACATTTTTGGTATTCATTTTGGTATTTTTTTTTCCTTTTGTGTTTCCATTTTGTTGGGTTTCCTGTTACTTGAACACAATACTGAAAATTATAAATGTAAGTACACCAAATCAAAACAACATAATATTGCTAATTATATCCTTCTTTATCTTGGTTCTGTGCACTGTTACCACCAAAACCACAGAGGACAAAACGTTAACTTTTACTTCTAAAGATACCAATTTGCAGGATTGCTAGCCTAAACATACAATATGAATGTAATGGAGAATTCAATAATTAATACATGAAAATGAAGTAGATTTTATTGGAACTTATACATATTAATCATACATATACTTCTAAAAAAATATGACAAGAACAGGGGTTGGTTTTTATTTTTAACTGGTAAATGTAAAATAACCCATTAAAAAATAGATATTTATACATTTTAATCATAATAAGCACAGGATTATTCTTTAGTTTATAGTCTGAAAAGGAATAAGATTTTAATATAGCATTTTTAAGGTAACTTTGCAATATGTTAATTTAATGAAATCAAATGTTAATTTAAAAACATAAGAGCTGTGTAATAAAGAGAAAGGAATTACTAGACAATGATTTTAACACACAATTTCAATGAAAGACTTTGGCTTATATATTTCCTTAGCTAATGAATCTGTAAGTCATTTTTCATTTACTTAAAGTGTTCATTTAATTAAAAAAATTCATCCAAGTTGTAAAACTTCATAGTTATATATTTTTTTCCTGAGCCTTTACATGAAAAAAACTTTAACCTCTTAATAATTAAAGGAGATGAAATGATCCCTACCTAAATTACTAAATTTTAAGAGAAGGGAAAAAAAAAGACCTCTCATCTTAGTACTGAATATTAAAGAAAATAAAAACCTTCATGTTTTGCTTTAATTCCTATAATTTTTAATTCTGTATAACTGACCCTGTGAAATAAATATATGGATAGTTAGCTGTCCTTCCTTGAAGATGAGATATAGAAATATATAATTTTTATTATACTACTATATTATACTATTTGTCATTAAACAGAGAAATGATCAAAAGGGAGAATATGATGGGGCAGATTCTACTTTTAAATTTATACTAACTTATTTGCAAATACTAAACCACCCACGACATAGGTAAGGCTTTTCATAAAATGAAAGCAGCAAGAACTGAAACTGAGTAAATAAGAGAGCTGTGCAACAATTCTTAAATATTTACAAGTAGGACAGTTAAACATTTTCTAGAGTGCTTAGGTAAAGGACACTGCTTTGATGAAATTGTTAAAAAACTGATAGTCTCTCCCATTTATGATTCTACTATTTAACAGCCAAAATTGTGTTAACTCTATGACCTGTATTTTAAAATATCACACAACTCCTAAGAGTAGAGAATTTAATAAAGGACAACATAAGCTTGCTACTATCTTTTTCAAAACAAGACTCAGTAAATTAACATTAATAATTACAATCCTTGGAAACTCTATGGGGCAGTTCTACTCTGTCTATAGGGTTGCTATGAGTTGGAATCGACTTGACGGCAATGGTTTTTTTTTTTATTATTAATAAGATTAAAAGAAAGGGAAAGGAGGAAGATAGAATAAAGTAATGCAAGTTTTCTAAACATTCATTAAAAAGGAAGAGACTACTCAAAAAAAAAGTGTAAATTTATGATGTTATATCATATTTAGAAGATGGCCCTTGAATGCCACCTAGTGACAAAAATAAAAATTTACTTGTAAATATTTGCCATCACCCTTTTTCACCTAGTGGCTCAGTGGAAACCCTGGTGGCATAGTAGTTAAGAGCTACGGCTGCTAACCAAAAGGTTTGGCAGTTCAGATCCACCAAGTGCTCCTTGGAAACTCTATGGGGCAGTTCTACTCTGTCCTATAGGGTCGCTGCGAGTCAGAATTGACTCAATACCAATGGGTTTGGTTTGATTTAGCAGCCACATAGTACAGGTACCTTTTATGGAGCAAATATTTTCCATAGTATCTCTTTAAAATTTATTCATTCACCTCAATACTCATATACTAAATCAGTAGCAAGACTGTACTATGTAAAGCACAGTGGACATAGTGACAAATAGAGCATAGCCTGTGGTTCTCTATCCAATGAAGGGGAACACATGTAGACACATGTAACTAATTAAGATGACAGATGTGAAACCACTGCCCACAGTGCCTAACATGTAAGTATTCAAAAATGCTTTTAAAGAAAAACATCTAACTTGTAAAACTAATAAAAGCAGTATTAGTATATACAACTTTGTGCTCTGTTAAACAAAGGAGGGAGGGAGAAACTGCCAAATTTGGTAATTTAGAAATAAGACTCAAAGTATCACCTCATATCTAATTTATTTATTTAAAATTTAATCTTTAAGGTTATCTTCATTGCCTGTTTTAAACTGGTTGAAACCTTATAAAAAAAGAGACTATCAGGTAACAGTAAGACTACTAACTTGGCATAGACGTTTGTTAATTTTTTAACAATTCAGTGAGATTATCCCTATTTCATAAATGGGAAATTGGGATTTTACAGGTGAAGTGAGTACAGTAATAGCCTCTCTTGGGCAGAAGACTTGTACTGGAGGATAACCAGAGCAAAAACAGGAAAGATTGGTCAGACTGAAGAGGCCTTAAATCTAAGGACAAAGGGTTTGGACTATGTTGGAGGAACTCCATATAAAAAATGCATATAAGATTATAGAAAGAATAATATAATTTTAAAGTACGAACTACTGGGGGACTGACACTAATGTCTGCTGAATAGATTTTAATGTAAGCTTCAAACATGCTGTAGGGTTTATTGCAGTGCAAACTTAAATGTCTTTATATAGGGAGTCCCTGGGTAGTGCAAATTGTTAAGTGCTTGGCTACTAACTGAAAGGTTGGTGGTTCAAATCCACCCAGAGGTGCGTCAAAAGAAAGCCCTGGTAATCTACTTTCAAAAGATCACAGCCATTGAAAAGCAGTTCTACTCTGAAACACATGGGGTGGCCATGAATCAGAATTGCCTCAATGACAACTTTTTTTTTTTTTTAAATAGGGATAGAACTTGTATCCTTTCAGCGTTAGCATCACGAAAAAGTCAGTCCCATTAGGTATCTATTTGCAAAGAAAAAAAAAATTTTTTTTTTTTTTTTTGCAAAGAGGCCTCATAAAATGTTTGCATTAAAATGATTGCTTACTATAATCATTTCTCTGCTTCTAAACTACTAGCCAGAATTGATATTCATGCTATGAAAAACATTAAAGGAGGCCAACACTTCTAATCTAACATTACCTTTATACCAATCACTGCCAATGTACAGTCGTGCAAAGTGTTGGGGAGTCTAAAGACCTAAAAACCCATTACCTTGAGAACACAACATACATTCATTTTATAAACTAATTTCACACTTGATTTCCACAAATTGCCAAATTTAATTTCATATCATCTATAATTTTTTTTTTTTTTTTTTTATAATTTAAGGGAGTTGGTTTTCTTAAAAATTTTTTACTTTTAAAGGTGACTATTCCAGTAGCCCAAAATATGAGACAGAAATTTTAGCAATGGCTGTACTTCACTATATTAGCTAAAAATTGCAAGGTATATGTTTCATTATAGGAATGCCATTTATGTCACTAAACAGAATTTGGATATGCTTATAGTTGCTTGACATTTCTGAAAATGACAAAACTAATAAGCTCTTAATGAATATGAAATGAACCTGTGGACCACAATTTATTTTTAATTTCTCAGGCTTGATCAAAACGTTTCAATGAGGATATTTTATAGTCCCTAAAAAAAAGAGTCCATAGCTTCACTGTGAATCAGAGTCGACTCCACGGCAACAGGTAAGACAAAGTTTCCTGAGGTGGTATTTTACTCACTTTGTGTATTCTGCATAATAATATCACCATCTTACGTTTACCTTACCACTTACAAAAAGCTGTCAAAGACATTAATTCTGGGTTTACTTGAAAAACTGCATACAAAAACCTTGTTTTTCACTGTTAAGTCAGAAAAATTATTTCTACCATGGTAGACACTGATTTGGTCCTGGTATTGTCTACAGCCATATCACCCTGAACATGCCTTCATCTCGTCTGATTTGGTCCTGGTATTAGATGAAGGCATATGCTAAGTATTAATGTAGGGAAATATATTCATTTGTAACTTAGTACATTTTATATAAGGTTAACAGGAATTAAGCTATAACGAAAAGAATAGGTTTGGAGTTAAATAGACCTGAGTTTAAATACTATATTGCATAAAGCTATGCAATAAGAGTAGGCAATGAGGATTGAAATAACAGCAGAGCAGGAAGACTGATACAAAGTCTAAAAACTAACAGCAGAGTGATCTTGGGTAAGTTACCTATCTCTCTGAGGATAACAATTATCTACTTAGCAAACACTGAGAGAATGAGAGAATGTACATGAAGTACGCAGCACAGTCTCAGGCATTTATAAAGAACTGAGTCCATTATTACTTTTTAGTGATAAATTTTATTCCGTTATTGATACTGTTGATCCAAGACTCAAGGCCTAATTATTTTTTAAATTGTGGTAAAATATATATTAACATAAAATGACATTTTAACCATTTTTAAGTGTACAATTCAGTAGCATTAATTATATTCACAATGTTGTGCAATAATCAGCACTGCCTTTTTCTAAAATCCTTTCATCACCTCAAATAAAAACTCTGTACCCATTAAGCAATAACCCCCCAATTCCCTTTCCCCCTGGCCTCTGGTAACCTCTAATCTACTTTCTGTCTCTATGAATTTTTTTATTCTAGGATATTTCATAGAAGTGGGATCACACAATATTTGCCCTTTTATGTCTGAATTATTTCACTAGCATAATGTTTTCAAGATTCATCCATGCTGTATCATGTATCAGACATGCTCCTTAATGGCTGTTTAATACTCATTCCTTTTTATGGCTGAATAATATTCCATTGTACGTATATATTCCATT